>NW_010310643.1:6888-20532 GCF_000700745.2 Antrostomus carolinensis
CCAGCTGAAGGGTACTTCATAGCAACTCCTGAAGAAGTCAGGACATGGATGTAACCAGAGCTGTGCACCACGCTCAACTGAAGGTATTTGCTGACCAAATACTCCCACTCTTTCAGAGTCACCTGAGGCTACGAAAGGCCCCAGTGACCTCAGAGAATTGCACTTGCACAATAAAACACAAACCAAACACATTTAGGAACCACTCATATCCTATACTGGAAGTTAATAATTATGATCTATGTAATTCGTAGCAACTCCTATATTTATTTGTATAAGGCTTCTTGTTCCTATTTTCAGTCACTTGTAAGTCTGACAGGTCTTAATTACTGAGGGTATATTCTTGTGCTTAAAAATTACCTGAAAAGAGTTTATGATAATTCTGTGGACTCCCTTAGGAACATTTCTATGATTATTTTCTTATTTGCAAGAAGTTCCTGAAAGAACAAAGTTTCCTTAAAGGGCACATATTTTTTCTTCAGGAGTGAAGGAGGTGAGGAGGTGGAACTGCTTCAACATTTATCTAATATTTTTCCCCTAAGTGGATTTGCATGGTACATTAAACCAAATGGTATTGACTTGATGTTCGGTCTAGACCACTGAAGTATACTGGATGCCATTCAATATTAAGCATTTATGCTGAATCAGATGCTTTGTTTTTTGCTGCACCTCTGAGTTGGGCAATGTACCATGAACAATAAAGAAATGCACCTACTAAAATAATTGTGTGGAAGTTCCTGGGGATGGGAGCCAAGGGACCAGTCCCATTACCACAGATTTAGAATTATACTTTAACATAGTTCAGAACTCTTGTTATCGTGTAAGGCCTTGTAACATTGTCCTAGGAAGCACTCAGACTTTGCTTTCTCCATTTTCAGGAAGAGCTGGCCAGAGAGCTGGCTGCAAGGTGCATGGGGTCAGTAAGGCTGCCCAAAGCCTGCCAGAAACTGCCACCAGCCAGTCCTGTCCTCAGCCACCCTCTGCCTGCCTGCATGTTGTTTAAATAATCATCCTCAATCTCTCCTTATTAGGTGCATGTGCACGACATCACCTCTTTACCCTTTACTTTGCCTTTCAAGCGTTACCTCATATCTCACATCTGCATAGAGTTCACTTGCATAAAGTTCCCTGCATTTTTACCAGCCATTGACAAGTATTTTCTTCTCAGAGCTCATTCACTATTCCTCTTTTATTGTCACATCAAAATATGTAAAATTCCATCAGTCAAAGAGCAGCAAATAACAAACTCCAAGTGACCCGTACAGTTGTGAACACTGCTGGAGAAATGATGGTTGAAAAGAGAGGGCTGAATTAGGCGCAAATATGTGATAGTGGCACAAAAATTTTGCAAGCAGCTTTTGGTGCAAATAAGAAAATGCAAAAAGCATGGCAGGCAATGTTTCTAATTAGCTTCTTAGATTAATTAAATGGAAATTTTAAAGTATGGTAACCTTTTTTATTAAAAAAAAAAAAAAAGAATACAAACCACAGTTGGAAACTTAGCATTCCAAAGCAAAACTATTTATATTGCATAATGCCTGGGAGGGATGGCATGCATAAAATGTGTTTGGAATTATGTGGTACCTTTAGTACAATTTAAAAGCCATTAATAAGCTTTAACCAAAGAATAATTCTATAAAAGCTCGAGAAATGCCCTGGATTCCTGTATGAGCAAATAACTCCACTGTGTGCATTTGGTGAGTCACGACTGCAAGCAGGAACAGCCTCTAAGTGGAAACACAGGGAAATCAGCATGCACCATCCAGCATATTGAAAAAAAATTACTGTTACTAGAGAGCACCAAATAATCAAATAAAAAGTAATGTTGTTATATAACTATCACAGGATCATGTACTTTCAGTTCCATAACAAAAAAAAAGGAAATTTAATGCATTGGTGAAAGAGTATCTGACAGACATCCCCAAAATTGTTCGAACAGCTAGGTTAGAAGTGCAGCAGCCAGTATGTAGAGAGAAAAAAATATTTGTGTTAATATTGGTTCTCACTTTTTTTCCTGATTTCAAAATAAATTGAAATTGTAAAAATTCTTCCAACTGTCTTACTGACTTAGTGCATTTTACACCATATAAACTCTGATGAACTTAACACATCTTAACTGAATCCTAAGTTATCTATTTGGAACCACTGACTCCATGAAACACAAAACATTTGCCTTATTGTGTGCTTTGTAATGTTCCAAATTTAGATTATCCATATCCACAGCTTCAATCTTTATAAAAGCACTTTTGCAATATAGATAAACCATTTTAAATCACTTTAAAGCTCACTTAAAAGGCACGCATGACCAGCTGAACCTACCTTCTTCACAAGAGTATTTCCAGTGATAATCTTGAAATGAAAGCCAGATTCACTACTCATTATTTGTCTGCTAGAGAGCCTTTGGGCCAGTTCTGGGACAACCCTTTAGTCACACCTGGAAAAACCTCATCTCGGCTTGCAAGGGCTAGCACGAGATTCAGCCCTGGAAGGCACCACCTCTCCTGCCCATGTCTGCAGCAGCACTGCATGACCAACACCCAGTTGCCTAAGGGGGTCTTTCATGCTTTATTTTCACTCTGCATTTGTCCACTTTCCATTTTCAGCATCTGTTTCCATCTCATTATACACTGTTGAGGGTCCTATTATCAAAATGTCATTTCCCATACAACCACAGATCAGCTTAACTGCCCATTTCCCCTGAACGGCAAGGGAGCAGCACTCTTTTACCCACAATTTCATTTGAACCCATGACACCAAACTGAAGAAACATGGTTAAATAGCACAGGTCAAGAGTCCATCGCCTCCAGTCTGCAAGATCTGCTTATTCAAGCAGCCCCTGTTTGCAGATGAGATTTTGAGGCTATTGCAAATACTGATTCTGCTCCACCCTAATTCTTCATTTAAATGTTGTTTGACATCATGTCAAATGTTTTTTGGAAGTCAATAATTACACTGATTAACACAAGAATTAATATGCTCAAGAATATACAAAATTAGTTAATGCTAATTTGATTGTCATTATAAATTGCACTCCTTTATCGTTTATTAAGATACATTAATACTGGTCACTCTGCTATTTTGTCTGAGATAGCTGAAAGGTTTACAACTGCCTTGGCATTATATTTATTCTCTGAAACTCGGGCACAATATTAAATGTTTTTTTTTCTAAGGTATTTTAGAATGAACATTAATGACTGAGAAGGTCCCCTATACAGTTCTTCCAATATTTTAATTTTAATCAGAAAGCCTAACCACCTAATTAAAGAATTAGTGAGAAATAAACATTTATGAAATCAAGTTTCAGTGGTTAAGAAAGAGAATAAGCAGTTTTTGTTGGATAAACTTGGTTTTTTTCAAACATAACTTTTGAGCAAAAAACCTCCCTCTTCCTCCAAAATCATTTATGTTGATAGATCATAATATCATTCTATGAGAAAATCCAGGAGAAAGGAGAAATAGAAGAAATACATGAAAGATTTTCCTCTGAGATTTTTCCATAATTATTTTATGGCAGGAAGCTATATTGGAGTGTGGTGCAGCAATGTGCTTTGGAGCTGCTCTTTGAAGCTTTCAGCAGCAAGTGGCTTCCTCCACAGCATGTGTTTTAAATGTTTTGCTGGATTACAGTCCACCTGCACAGAACTGTTCTGACCTTTTTACCCCTTCAATATTTTAAACATTTGACCTGCTTTCCTTCCTGCAGTTTTGCTTCCGAGAATACTCTTGAAATAATTATGTAAATGTCATCTTAATGCATTTTCACTGCCATGTGCATGTTCAGCCCCCTTATGATGTTATCTTTTCAGAATGCCAGAAAAACGTGAACCAGATGTGCTGAGCACAAAATACCACAGCAGGGATTTACCTCACAGCAATCATGATATGTAAGTTCCTAGAGGCTTGCCATGAAGTAACAGGGCTATTTTTAGCAGTAAGAAAATAACACAGGTAATAGAGTTTGAAGTTACATATATTAAATATATATAAACTGTCCTGGTTTTTAGCTGGGACAGAGCTGGGTTTCTTTTTAGTAGCTAGAATAGTGCTGCATTTTGCTTCCAGCCTGGGACTTGTTATGAGAGAAACACTGATAACATACCAGGGTTTGCATTTTTGTCGCTGGAAGTGAAGGACTTTGTATTTTGTTAGTCCACAAGGGCAAGGTCTAAGAGAGTGAGGAATATTTAAATTAATAAGCTAAGCTGGTGTTTGTGTTTGCCAATGGGATATTTCATATCATATCACGTCATATCCAGTATATTAGTGAGGGTCTCTTCCTCTTTTGTCTCTCTCTGGCTTTCGCTCGGGCTCTTGTTCTTCCAGGATTGCGGTTTTGGTTCGGGATTGTTGCTCCTCCGGCATCGTTATCTGGGAATAGGCTGGGCTTGGTCGGCAGGTGGTGAGCAAATGCACTGGGTATCATTCTTTTCATACTTTGTAAATGTTATTATTTTCATTACTATTTTAATACTAGTATTATTTTAAGTTTTCTTTTATTTTCATTATTAAACTGTTCTTATCTCAACCTACAAGCCTCCTTACCCTTGCCCCACAATCCTTTCCCCTATCCCCTGGGGTTGGGGGGGAAGTGGGTGAACGGCTGTGTTGGCTGTTAGCCAAGGGCTAGCCCAGTGAAACCACCACAACAGACAAATTTACTGTGCTGAATAATACTGGTCTGCAGTATTCTCATAGCTTATTTTCTGCATTCATTTAGAATATCAGTACAGTAAAAAAGTAAATGACAAAAGCTGAACCATAGATTGTTGGCATCCCATATAATTGTATATTGACATTCATTAGTCAGTTGACTCTTGAAATCGTGCCAACTGAATAAACACTGGTTCTATATTTGATTGCTGAAGACCTTTGTTTCAGACCTCCTGGGTGAAAGCACAACCAAGCCATTCAGTCAAAGAGAATGCTTGTGAAAATTTGTTTATGTGTGTTGGACTCATTTCTAAATAGCATCATCTTTTCATAATCCTGCTCCACTGTCAAAAGTGAGAATAGTACTGGCTCCTTTCTATCACTCTTCAGCAGAGTGACTTTTATTATTTTATTTGCTTATATAGTACTCAGTGCTGTAGGAGCCAGATTGGAACTGAGGTCTTTAACTAATCCTGAAGTTCATGGGATGGAGCAGGGCTCTGCAGACAGTCCTTTGCCAGGTAACCCAGTATTTTACCCACTAATGCTAATGGCAAGTGAACTGTCCCATTTCTTCTTCTGCATTAAACCCGTGTCTAGTCATAAAAACAGTAAAAATATCAATAACAGCTGCAGAGTGACTATAGTTTCTATCAAAGATTAATTATGTAGAATATCTCCTACAATTTGACCCAGTGTATTATAAGGTGAGGCAGTGCTGGTGACATCTATGCTTCCATGTAGGTCTTCTCAGTCACTCATCATTTGTAAAGAGGTCTTTCGCATTTTTGCCCAGGAGACTTTGGGGTTTTTTTCAGAAATTGCATGAATACTGTGAATACAAAGAGGACAAAAAGGTGTAAAAAGTTGTAGAGGGTTACCAGCAAAAGTCTCAGAGTTTGACTTAATGCATTAAACTCCTCAAGCTATATAAAGTTAAAGCAATATTTTATAGCTTTTTGCAGAGACAAAGCTTCTGCTTAGTAGTTTTGTTCTACTTTTTTTTTTCCTTTCACTTTTTAATTATGTTTATACTGGACTTGAGCCTTGCCCCATAAAGCCTGTCACAGATTTGGGTGGTTATTCTATCTTTTGACAAAATGTTGGAGTTGGCTGCAAACTCTCATGCATCTGCTATTTGACCTCTGTGAGTTACAGCTGGATTAAGGTATGCCATGTCTTATTAGCTTAATGGTAGCTGTGTTAGAGAAATCACTGATTTCTTTGGTTGTTCATGACTCAAATTCTGTTGAAACTTCTCAGAGTTGCTCTTAGCACCAAGTCTACAGTTTAAACAAAACTAGTTAAGAGACTCTGAGATGGACAAGGAGGACTGTAATAGTGTCCTCAGACCATGGGGTTTGTATCTTCAACAGGATGAAATTTTCTCAGGCAGAAAGAACAACTTCACCACATTTTAGAAATCTCTGATAGACTGGCAAGAATATTTCAGAAAGATGATGCAGTGGTGTAGTCTTGTAGCATGGATGCAAAAGAAAGAGAAGCATGGCAATGTGTCAAATTCTGATTCTCTGAAATCACTGGTAAAATTCCCACTGAATTAAATAGGACCAGAACTTCATCCTACATATTAATGTATATGCTTGTCGAAAAAAAGCATTAAATTTACAATTCTAGCTTACAGAATTTGGGCAAATCAAAAGTGAGAGACCCGTGCAACCTTAGTTCTGTTCTTTCACACAAACACTTTCTGACACAGTCACCACTAACACTGCCACAGAAGATTATTTCCATGGTATCTCTATCTGGTTCAAACTGAAGAGATTCACAGGTACTGACTATAATAATAATAACAAGGTTTGAAAAAATATTTGTAATTGGAACTGTTAGTCAGCTTAGAACCTAATTATAAGGATTATAAG
The DNA here is from genome assembly GCF_000700745.2 of Antrostomus carolinensis. Taxonomy (NCBI): domain Eukaryota; kingdom Metazoa; phylum Chordata; class Aves; order Caprimulgiformes; family Caprimulgidae; genus Antrostomus; species Antrostomus carolinensis. The sequence goes on from NW_010310643.1 coordinate 13,419, forward strand.
GCTCTCCAGGTTGTCTTCCCAGTTGTCTTCAGAAAACACCTCTGAAACCAAACCCACATTCCAAGTCTGGTTTGATTTCAAGCCTCAAGGCATCATTTTTTGTGTCTCTTTTCTCCAACCCCTGACTTCACAAATAAATAACCTTACAAGGGAACCTTAAACAGAAGGTGAGAGTAGGCTAAGAGGAGCCTGGGCAACACAGAGAAGAGCGTGATCTGAGAGGGCGGACTGTGTAGGAAGGAAATGAGACATTTCTTAAGCCGGTCCTGTTCTCCAAGTCCTTTCCTAGTGCCAGCCCTGGGAGATGGGCTGTGGCATCCTTCACTCCTCTCAACAGTCCTCACCTTGTGCTGCTCAACAGTCAAGACGTTGTGTTCTGCTGGACCACTTGGGCTGGCAACAGCTTTTTGCTTTGTAAGCAAACAAGCTGTGCTTGCTTTTCCTTCTTTGATTTGAAGTAAATAGCATTTTAATTTTGAATACAAATAAAACTTAACATAGAAAAAAATGTGCTTGCAGATGCTGAGACATGCCCTACCACTCTATTAACTTTTTTGCACTTTCCCCGCAGAAGTTGTTTCTGTCAATTTATTTTCATTTCAGCTGAGCAAAATGGGAAGGAAAAAGCAGGTTGACACAGATGGTTGTCAGCAAAGTGATGACTGCAGCTGAGAATGGGTGTACAAAAATATACAGCTTGTTAAACTGTGTATTGTTTAGGTTCCATGTGTATCAAATGTCAAAAGAAATAAAATTTGGAGAATATATTTAGAACTCTTTTTTTAAGGGTTGTTAAAAATATTGCTGTAAAATGGAAGGGTGGTCATACGTAAAGGAATTACAATGCAGAAAACAGAACAAATCTTACATCCAAAACTTCAAAAAATAAAACAAAGAATAGTCTCTTAAATGCAAAGTTAAGCCCCTAAATAAGTGATCTGGTTTGACAGTTATTTGTGTCTAAGTGCTCAGGACCCACAGTCCTATTGAGGCCACCCAGAGAGTGATCATTTTATCTGAAAATCAGACCATTAATTTAAAGGTCTGAATGTAGATTTCTTTTTTTAAAGGTTTTCCTGGATCACATAAATTACCACAACATTGTACTTTAATAGATCAAATAAACCTAGTGAGGAGAAAAACACAAAATAAGCTAAAAGATTCTTCCTCAAGTTTGTTAGAGTGTTGCCAACTTCAAGGTGGAGGCAGGCATCGTGCACACTGGAATGCTGCAGCATTTTAACTACAATTGATCTTATTTTAACTTAGATCTATCTTGAACTAAGGCTAAGCCTAATGTAGACACACTCAAATCGATTGTAATGTTGCCTGTGTCAATTTAGCTAATTTAAATGTACATGCATTAGCAGATTGCATCAGTTCAACTAGATTGATCTTTAAATTGCTTTGTCTAAATCTGTGCCATTTCTAAGGACCTGAGGATTGTGTTCGGAAGAGAGGGCTGCCAAAGGTGCTTATCTTTCTCCTACCTGTCAGCTCTGCTGAGTACTACCCCAATCAGTTGATAAATATATAAGTATCAGTATAGCCACTCATCAACTGATACTCATAAACTGTGCTAGAATTTCCTGAATATTCCCAGGAGAAGAGCCATTGCGTTATACACATTACTATTGCAACTCTACCAAGATTAGCTAACTTTTACCAGGCATAAATTTGGGACAGAGCAGACATAAGCCATTGTCAACCTATGTTTTTAGTCAGAATTTAGGTACATAAATCAGTGACGACTTTTGAATGTTTTAAATTATTCCTGTTCTTTAACTGCTGCTTCTATGAGCTCCAAAGAAGACTGACAGCCAAGCATAAACTAATTTTAAATTGCATGTCCTTTCTCTACCAGCTTTCAGAGCAATGTAATCTCACCTACATTCTAGTGAGGTAAAAAACAGGTACAGAAAATAAGTATGAACTAATGAATTTCTCTTACTTTGCCTGATCATTAATAAATGAGCTTATTTTCCTCCTTGACTCTTGGAATTAGATGTGACACAACACCTTAACACAATCAGTTTGTTCTGAAACCCTGATAATAGGAACCCATCTGCTTAGAGACATAAAGGAAAATTCATTATATGCCCAGTAATTACTTTCAATACAGTATAAAGAGATTGCATGCGCAGCTTCTTAGAGATAAACATGCTGTCAGAAAGAATACCTCGATGTGCAGGAAAAACAGGAGTTCAAAATGTGATAGCTATTAATGACATTTAAAGACTTTTACAGGAAAAATTTATATTGTGCCTTATCATTCCTAACTGCAGAGAAATCCAACATCTTTTTGCACGACTTCCAAAATGCTGTTCCTGATTAGCTCCACTGAAGGCAACTCTTTTCTCTATCTAGCTGTATTATGACAGACAATAACTTGTATAAAATGGACATCTTTCTATAAAAGTAGGAAGGTTAAAATGTTAAATTTTGAGATCTGGGTTTGATGCCTAATCCTTGTGGCCTCCCCCCATAGCTGCCAAAGCTTCCAAGTGCTGTGTCAGGAGGAAGATTTTTTACATGATTGAACACCAAGTGTTAAGGTCACATAAAGAATGGTACTGTCAGGCTCCAGAGCAGACCTTTTCTGCTTCCTTACTAGAGGAATGGGATCAAAGCCTTGAAGGATGAAGTCAAATGAGCTGGGTCAAGTGGTCAGAAAAAGGTAGCTGAAACTTAATCTGGGAGGAGATGGAAAGAGCAAAAATAACAATTCTTTGGTCTTTCTGGCCTACTATCCAGATGGTCCTTGCTAATTATATTTCCTCTTGTGGTTTCAGTGATCAAACATGTACAAATATTTACAGTGGATGAAAATACATCTTCATTTAAATGTCACTTGTTAATTGTGTTTTATGCTTTGAACAGTACAGTTCAAACACTTTTTTGATTATATTTTCACTTTATGAGCTAAAGTCCTCCAATTTTCTTTTCCCACTTCCATTTCATTTCTTTGTATCTTTTATTCTAGCGAAGCGTAGCATGCTAAGAGGCCACTATTTTTGCAAATCAAACTATTTTTTAAACTGCCTAAATCTTCCTTGCAGCCAGGCATCAAGCTGCTAAGACAAGTAACATGCTTGAGTTTTAAAATACACTTAAGTAGTTTGTCAGATCAGGCCTTAAATATGAGTTTATGCCAATAAATTTAAGATACTCTTCGACTTGGCTCTTTACATCTAAAACTTTCAAGCTCAGTAAAAACAAGAATGTTCTGGATACAGTGCTGAAAGGATTTACTGGAGGATTCTGTAGCAGCTAGATTTTCCAAAAACTAAAACCTTCTAAACATTATTAAATATCACACTCCCAGAGGATTTACCTCTTGGGCACATGTGGAATATAACTAATTCAGCCTTGACAGAACTCTCAGCCTAGTGACATTTTTTCATATTTTTTAATTACACAATAAAAGCTCTCACACTTGCTGTATTTAAATATCCAGTGACAGTTTAAAAACAATAATATTAACAATAGATTCTTGACAAAACTACAAGTATAATCCTGTCTCCACTGAGAATGATGATAAAACTGCCACTGTCTTCCTTGAGGCCAGGATTTTGCTCTCAGATTATGTCATTACATTCTGCATGTATAAATTTCTCTAACATTTACGATTTTTATTGTCAAGGGGATGATCAGACTCCCACTAAGACTGGTAGAAAGCCAATGCCTGTGTAAATCTGCCATAAACAAATATATTCTTTTGTCCCAGTGTTCTGTAAGGACTATGTACTTTCTACCCAGCCTTTCTTGTTCATGACCAGGTCTGGGACAAACACATTGACAAGGTTCCCTTGAAGTGGAGAGAGAAAAAGCATCCCCAAGACAATACATTTGGGGCAGGGGTGAGATGGAGGAAGGAATAGCTATGAAAAGGCTTTACTGGGATGGTCTGTGTTTCCACAGGTCCTACAGCTATGTCCTAGCAGGTTCCCCAGGACAGGTGATTGCTTGGGTCACAGAGGACCGAGGAACTATAAGGGTGGTGAGACGCTGGAACAGAGAAGTTGTGGATGCTTAATCATCAGACTTGTTCAAGGTCAGGCTGGAAGGTGCTTTCAGCAACCTGATCCAGTGAATCATAGAATCACAGAATACCAGGTTGGAAGGGACCTCAAGGATCATCTGGTCCAACCCTTCTTGGCAAAAGCACAGCAAAAGCAGGGTCTAGACAAGATGGTGCAGCACCCTGTCCAGCTGAATCTTAAAAGTGTCCAATGCTGGGGAATCCACCACTTCCCTGGGGAGATTATTCCAACGGCTGATTATTCTCATTGTGAAAAATTTTCCTCTTGTGTCCAATCTGAATCTCCACAGGAGAAACTTGTAGCCATTACCCTTCATCTTTTCCACTAGTCCTTGTCAAAAGGGAGTCTCCATCTTCTTTGTACCCACCCTTTAAGAACTGGAACATGGTGATGAGGTCTCCCTTAAGCCTTCTCAAGGCTGAACAAACCCATTTCTCTCAGCCCTTCCCCATACAGCAGGCTTCCCAGTCCTTTGATCATCTTCATGGCCCTTCTCTGGACCCTCTCCAGCTTGTCCACATCTTTTTTGCACAGCAAGGAACAAAACTGAACACAATACTCCAGGTGTGGCCTGACAAGTGCTGAGTAGAGCAGGGTAATGATTTCTTTGTCTCTGCTGGTGATGCCCTTGTTGATGCAACCCAGCACCCTGTTGGCTTCCTTTGCCGCAGCAGCACACTGTTCACTCATATTGAGCTGCTTGTCCACCAGGACCTTTAGGTCCCTTTCCACAGAGTTGCTCTAGTGAAAGATGTCTCTGCGCACAGCAGGGGAATTTGACTAGGTGGTCTTTAAAGGTCCATTCCAACCCATGAGTCTATGACTTCTCAAAGGTTCCCAGGACCCAGCAGATCCCTTCTGTACTGCCCCCATCCTTGTCCCTATCTGACCGCTTCGATCCTCACTGCCTTCACACCTGACCCCCCCACCTGCTCCATGCCTCATCTCCAAGTTCCCCAAAATCCTCACCTAGAGGACAAGTGCACAGAGAAGAGGTGCAGATGCCTACACGATGTGGGAGAGGAGATGTGTTACAGGCAGCTTGAAAAGCAGAGGTTTAGCCTGCTCCAGAAGGGCTGCCTTTACCTTGGAGTTTACAGGGTTCCTGGATGCTGTCTGTAATTCAGATGACATTTTTGATTGGCATAAAATGTAGCATAAATAGATTATTTATAACTAGTAACACTGAACTTTATTTTTTTTTTCAAGCCCTGTAAAGAAATTCAGAAAGGCCTGTGGTTGAAAACATCTTTCTACATTAATTGCTGCATTTTAATGTTATTTGTTTTAAGATAAACCCTATGAGTGTGTACACTGTAATTTGGTGTAATCTGTTCACCTATTAAATACAATTGAAGAAAAATTATTAATAGATGAATAAGTTTCTAATATTAGCTGTATCAGCTGTCTAGTTTGTCAGTCAGGAAGAATGATGGATGGCCACAGGGGGGTATTGGAGATATTGGTTATGCAAACTGTACTGCCATCTACTATAATTAAGTTTTATCTCACATATTTCAGCATAAAAAATTGCCTTAGTAGTTTCATTATGTCAAATTTAAAAAAAAAAAAAAACTTGAAATGCCACCTATCTCTCTAGGGTTTTTTTTTTTCCTCTCTGTCAGAGACAGTAAATAAGGTCCACCCAAACATAGCTTTAAAATACTGTAGTCTGAATGACGAAAGTTGGCTAAATATAATAGATTGGCAACAGTCCTGGTTTTGAGCAAGGACTGCTAAAATAACAATAGAAACCAAGGCAGTACGTAGCAACTAGGTTTGGCCAAGTATATGGATTTTTTGAAGGATGCTATGAGTATTAGCTGTTTCACTCCCATTAAATCTCTGGTGTAATCTTTTTCCTTCTATGACTGGTCACAGTATGACTGAAAGAAGAGAAAGAAGGGCATCAAAGCTGAAAATCATTCAGAGTATTAATTATCTGCATGGTATCTCTAACACAGAAAAAATTTCCAGTTCTAGAAAATGCTCATGACACGGTAGAAAGAAAAATCCTAGGAGGACATTTGCAGTTCACTGTCTAGGGAATTTAACCTCACAATTCAACTAGAAGGAATCAATAACCTAAATCCACCTGCACCATTCTGAATATTTACCTCCTGAAGTTGGCTAACAGAGATAAAACAAAACCATGTGCAGGTTTCTTCTTTTAAAAAGAAATAAACAAAGAGGTTTCCAACACCCAAAGGGCAAAATTGAGGCATACTTTAATGGTTTAGGAGAAGAGCCAGGTTCATATTAATATGACTGTGAGTTCCCTATGTTCTGTTTCAAAAGCCTTTCATGCCAATTTATGAACTAAAAAAAAATCTCAACATAACTTTAAGAAATTAATTTGAGAATAAAATAACAGTTGTGTTTGCAAGAATTTATTCATCTAATTATTCAGGTCAAAAACAAACTGATTCAGATGAAATGTGAATGCACTTGTCTGTCTCCTAGAGAATATAAAGAAAAGCTTTTCCTAAATCTGGACTGGAGGGTTTTTTACCCTTTTAACAAATCAGATCCACTGGGAATCCAGATGAGTTGTTTTGGTGTTTTATTGTAAGCTCTTATGTCCTTGACAGATAATCACAAGAAAAATGGTATTTCAAAACCAAAGTGTCTGACAATGAAGAATCTGCTTTATGAAGACTTCTTCAAATTCCCACCAACGTAGTGTGCGTTTAGAGAATAAATGCTTGTAAGATGTCATGAGGTCTCGCTCCACAGTTCTGCCAGTCCTTTTTGTGCTCAGTTTTAATGTCTCAAGCAATTCTGCCCATTCAGGTATAGATCCATCAGGTGCCTTTAGATGATCACTATCTTCATCTATGACAGCAACCCACAATGTGCATTGCAGAATTAGATTTTATTTTATCTCATGTTGTCACGTAACCTGACACATCAACGTGAATTCCTCTAACTTAATTTATCCTTCACTGTTTTTGAAACAGACATTAGCAGGAAGTCAATACATGTTTTCTTATTATGGTCTCTAAACTCTTTCGTTTGGTGATTCTGGTTTTGTCAGTCTGGCAATATAGAACCCTCCCCTCCCCTCCCCC
>NW_010310644.1:0-10326 GCF_000700745.2 Antrostomus carolinensis
GGGGGCTGCTCGCATTTTCAGACCTATGTGCCACGCAAAAAGGTTACAAGGTGCGAAATGCCCCGTGGGACATCATCTGCTGTCCCTGCAGCCTGCCTGTGGTTCTGGCTGGTGGCTTTTGGTTTAGGGAGTTTTGGAAGTCTGCACAAAGGAAAGGCGTTTGTCCAGCCTGCCGGCCTCCTCCTCCATTGCCACGTTGTCTCGGCAAGTGCTCATCACCAGCCTGGAAGCAGCCCCGCAATACCTGGGTGACCATCGCAGAAACACAACACTTCTTGTGCATCTCGGCCAGAGCGCTGACCAAGGCAGTAATGCCGAAGTTGCTCTTGGGCGGTGGTGTGGCGGTAACGCTCCTGAGGTGTTGTTTGTGCATGGGCTTCTCTTCACCTTTGGCTCCGTTTAATCTCTTGTTTGGCAAAACAACACAGTGCTCCTCTCCTTTGTGTGTCTCCATCTCCAGTTACTTGAACTTCCTCCAAAGACTACTAAAGGCCACGGGAGGGCCAGGGAAGCATCCTGGCAGCACTTGCACTCTGGCTGCCTGGAGGTGCTGCTGCAGGTACTTCACCAAAAGGTGCAGGGCCTCCAGCCATGTTCCCGTGTGCGAAGGACCACACATGGGGAGTGGGGCAGGGGAGCAGCCTGCCTTTCCTGCACGCATCTCCAGTGGCTCTGAGGCTCAACAGCTCCCAGTGTCACCATCAACGGGGCAAGACCGGCCCTTAAAGCTGGGGAGCATAACCGTCTCCAGAAAATATCCCCAATCTTTCCTATAGGGAGCAGCAAATCTGACTGGCAGATCAAAGCAAATGTGGTTCAATCTGAAAGCTGTTGATTTCAACGGAGTGGCTCAAGATTCATGAAAGCCTTTGTGGAAAAGCATTACAGGCTGCACAGGGGTAGCAGGAACTAAGGCTTGTTTTTAGGATTCTGCTACTGTAGGGGAATGGAAACCAGAATTTCACTTGCCCCAAACCAGTTCATACTTGTTTTATGGCAACTTAGACTTCTCCTCATAAACATGCCAGAGCAGGTGTGATGATTCAGCTTACTGTGGTTTTATGTCCTAAAGTGCTGGTCCCTTGCCACTACTCCTGCTTTTGAGAGTTTGAAACTGCTTATGCTATTATCTCGATTATTTTTTTAATTATTTATGTAGGCAGTGTGGGAAAAGCAATGAGAGTGATTACACTTGAAATGAGAACTCTGCTTGGATCAGTTTTTAAATCACTTATGCTGTGCCTAAACTACACCATCAGGCAAATGGAAGGAAGCTCCCAAATGGCACAAAGTCTTTGCCTCCACCTCTGGCACCACATGCCAGCCCTGGGACCTCCAGCCGAGGAGATGCAGAGGAGTGTGGCAGGGCTCCAGTGCGCCCAGCTGCCTCCTTTTCCCCACCAAAGCAGTTTTCTTTCCCTGCAGTATTTTGTGAGACCTAGGGTCCAGCAAAATAGCAACTAGAGTGACAGCAGGCTGTATATGAAAATTTATATATTTGTTCTCAAAGATGATCATGCAGCGAGTGCTTTTATCCCAATAATGTGATTTTGTAAGTCAGATGCCCCTGAATAAGGTAAGCTGCTTGGGGTAATTAAGAAAACGTGTTTAAGAGCAGTGGTCCTTGTAATACTCAGAAGATCAAAGGCTCAAGCAGATGAGACAGAAATGAGAGCAAATTATTTTGAAGCTATACTAATAGACCTCCCTTTCTGAAATCTTCTCTTTCCTCCTTAATATTTAAAATCCTCTCTTAGAAATGAATGTGAGAGTTCTTGTGATAGTTCTGCAGATACTGCATGTACCACATGGCTGCACATGGATTTTGGAGCCATCCATGATGTGGGGAAAATACTGCATCCCTCACACAGTCTGGTTACCAAGGCAAAGGCAGGTATAAATAGAAACAATCTGATTTTTTTTTTTGTAAACTCTATCTAGAAACCTGTGTTGTTAATAACCTTCTGACAGCAACGCCTTATTCCAAATGTCTCTGTTCTACATTTGTCTAGAAACTTCTGGTTGTACACGTTTAATGCATTCGTCTCTAAATTAAATAGCAGCTACTTCTGGCTGTCTTTCCAATGAAATACAAAAACTGTCTTTGAAATAAAGTCTGGACAAATATCTGTTTTGCTAAGAGCTTTCATCAACCAAATGAACACGAGCTAACACAAAGCTTGGAGGAAAACCCAGAAAAGAAAGTGGTCTTTCTCCCTAAGTATCACCATAAGTGGCCATTCAAATGACTAGCAGTGAAATGATTTAGCAATTTTTACATTTCCATTGTCACCCATAGCTTCCAGATTTTCTACACCAGTGAGAGAGATGGGGTGGTGAATCACCTGCTGTTAAATACAAAAGGAATAAACCAGAGATTCATTTGGCTGATGACAGCTTGCAGTTACAGAATCAAGACAGCCTCAGCTTGAACAGATATACGGATCATCTTTGAAACCAATAGGATGAATTAAAAATAAAAACTTAAGTTTCTGCAGAAACTGATGAGCTTTCAGAAGACCTTGTAACTTGCTGCTTCAGCAAGATCCTTGCAAAAAATTGTAAATGTATGGTCTGATCTAGCGTGTCATTTCCTTTACACACAGTTACATTAAACAATAGAAGCAATGATCAAAAATATGAAGATATATAATTTCATCAGTGCTTGAGCTAAAACGCAGGAACTTTCTGGAGAGGGAATAGTTCCCATCAGTAACATTACATTCACACCTTCAACCTCGCATCTTGATAAACTGTGATACATAATCACCACATTTATTAAAATGTCTTCTTACAGAAAGATCACTTAGCTTTTACTGGAATTATGTGACTGATCTCTCAAAGGCCTTGCAGGTCTGAAAGCTGACATTATTCTGAAGTTTTAAGTACGGAACAAAAAGCAAAATGAGTAAAGCTCTCCTCTGCAAGCAACCACTGCAGTTCCAACTGCGCTTCATTTGCTCGAAACCTCCTCCACTTATCACTGCACTTTCCAATGTCCACATCTTATCCATGTCTCCAGTCGATGAACTTCCAGGCCATGAGCTGCCACATGTTGGATGTTGTGATAGAAGAGTCCCTAGCCCACTGGAGCATGACTGACCCGTGAGCAGGCACTGGTGTGCACACGGGTGGATACCAGGAAGGGCTGCTCCAGCAGTGGTCCGGTGAGCCTGAGGCTGTGGTAGGGAAAGCATGGTGCAGCGCTGCGATTTCCCTCCTCTGCCAGCAGCTTCTGTGCTCATTGCAGCTGGCTGATGGTTGTAGGCTGGGGTAACACATGTGTCTGCTGTGTGGGATGGTGGGGTGGGGAAAAATGCTATAAAAACCACCCTTTTATGGAGTGTGAGTATGGATCTAGAGGCTTAATGTTAAGTGGCCAAATTTCTGATGTGCTTTATAGGTGCAGTGTTATATAAATGAGGAGGAAATTACAGTGCAAGCAATGCACTGTATTAATTTAAAATTAGTTAACAACTAATTAAAAAAAATAAAACAATTATATGAACAGGCAGGCAACATCTATAGCATTCATACAGATGCAAGAGCATCTGCCTCAGTGCAAAGGTTACCTTTTAAAACCAAGCAGAATCCAAGTTTACAAAAATATGGGGTTTTTAGTGTTATTTGTAATGCTATTGGCAGAGTTTCTCTTCTCCACTCCTTAGAAGAAAATGGAGAAGAAGCAAGAGCAAGTCTAAGCAGTTTCAAGTACCTTAAAGCTAATACGAAGCGCTCCTCAGAGCCTCCCTCCAGGCTTTGGTGGCCCAAGGCTGGAATTAAACCTTTAGAAGTTTGCCCGAAACAAACTTACTGCAGGGCTTATGCATGCAATTTGACTTTTCTGAATGAAGTCACGCATCCATGTTAATACTTGTGTTTAAATACTGGAAAGCATTTTCCTTTTCCTCATAGGAAGTTTGTATCTGTGATCTGCAATTAACAGCTATTTCTAACCCTTGGTACATCAAAACAGTAGTTCTGCCTCTGTGCAGGACACATGAAGTACAGCTTTGCAGGCCTCCGTCTTTCTTGGCTTCAGCACATCTTAAATTCTCAAGTACTAAGTCTCCATTAACTCTACCTTAGCCTTTGGTAACTGTGAAGCTAGTTTTATTTTACCTTAAGACAAAGCAAAGGTAGGATCAGAAAAGAGAAGCTAAGGTAAAGAAATGTTAACTCCCATATTTTTGTGCTGTTGGTATCCCTGCAGCGATCCCGATGCTCACATGCTAGCCAAGAAGCCTCTGCATTGCCTGTAATGACATCTTAGATGGCTGCAGAGGCAAAAGGATGGATGTAATCAATGATACCAGCACTGCAGTCTGTCCTTACGCTATGAAACACAGAACAGGGCTGCCGGCCCTGGTCTGCACGTATTCACTGCTAGTCAAGGGTAGTACAGAATATTTAGAAGTGTGAAAATTTAGAGCTACTAAAAATCCACTTAGTGTTTTGTGAGCAACCTCACTGGTTACTTTTTTCCCAAAAAACATTAGCATTTTCTATTTCCCTCACTACTGTTCTGCTTCAGGCTTTTTCCCTTAAATGGCCATAGTCTTATGTTACTTGTCAGCTTCAAAAGACAATCATGCGTGCAATATTTTTGTCCCGTCAGCTGGCAGTGGATTTCAAAACAGGATGCCTATTTTTCCCCCCATTATTTGCAACAGTGAGACACAGAAGTCTGAGCTTTTGTTTTCAGTTGGTTATACAGGTTCAACTTGGTGATTCATTCTTCCTGCAGCTACATTTCCAGGAAAAGACAAAGTCCTGGCTCCTCTCCAAGTTATCCATAGACTGCCTGAGAGTAACATCAGAAATCACTCCTTCTCCAGCAGCTGGGACACTTTCTAAGAAGGGAGAAATTGAACAAAACACATCCCAGAGCGGGTGTTATCGCCCAGCAGACAAGCAAGGAGGCACAAGGCCTTGGGAAGGCATGTGCAGTACTTAGTCAAGGTGAAGATAACAGCAGAATTTACAGGATTTAAGATTCTTCGCCCTGTGCACAACTGAGCATTTGCAAGGAGCCATTCTCCATTTCTAAGACTGATGGTGACTGTGGAGCTGGATGGCTTAAGGAAAATCCTACAAATTAATTTCAAGTATTTTAGGACACTCTCAGCTTCTTGTTGCAGTCAGTGTGGGCAAGAACTTACCCTTGGATTTGAGAATTTTTCAAGAGTTGTTATTCAGATAGGAGCTGGTAACTATGGTTTCAGATGTCTCCTCTCGGGGATACTGCTGCTCACAGATGAAGGGAAGCCTGGTTTTGCATTGTGAAGCAAGGGACTACAGGGTTGTGTGCTTATGAACGCAAGCGCTAAGCTTTCAGAGAGGGAAACGTGCACAAATCTACCTACAAGTAACCATCGCAGGAAATGTAAAGACTTGTCTGAGAAGTGGAGTTCCTTTGAACACAAGCAGACAGCGGTTCACATGTACGGGGCAAACGGGCCAAGTAAAGAGACAGAATTACCTTCCCCTGTGAGCCCACAAGCCAAAGCACAGCTGGTAGTGAATGTTAGTTCTGTCAAGCCTGGCAGCTTCATTTATTATGCACCCTGCAAATCGTTATACATATAGTTGAACTTACAGCTCAGAAGCTGCATTCAGTAGTTGGCAGCGCACATCCCTCGCTAGTATAGATCCTTTGACCTCATTAGACTCACATCAGGAGTGAATCTGGTCCTTTGCATTTTCACAGTAAATCACAGGTCTTTTTCATCTCTGCATTTTAGGAATATAGGTTGTTCCTCCTTCGGCTGTCATCACGATCTGACTGAGGTTTTGTTTCAGGATCCCGGCTGGCCTTCCTTCGAGGCTGTGTGGAGTTCTCCTGGCGATTACAGCAACTTCCCCAGAGGGCTTAAATTAGGATTCATTTCCCACATTTTGGTAAGTTGCTTTCCCTTTTGTGAAAATTAAAGCAAACATACTCTCTCCCCACCACGCGTTGTTGAAAGTTAAATGTGAACCGTCACTTGGAGGAGGAATGAAGTCCCGTATAACAAACTTGCTCTCTTTAAGGAATAGTGACATAGTCAGATTTATAAACTCCCATCTGCTCTGGCATTAACACCCTCTGGAATCCATTCGTCAGTCAGTACCCTTGAGCTATTACTTTGTAGATTACATTTAGGTCACATTTTCTTTGTGAACACAAATACAAGAGAATTACTTTTTTTCTTCATAAAAGCAAGATTGGGGGCGGGAGGGGGGGGAGCAAACCTACAGTGCCAGAACAAGTCAAAAGCTGCACTGCTGCTCTCTCTTCCATGGGAGAAAGATGCAGTATGCTTTTGAGGAACAGACAGACTTAGGGATTCTACTGAAGTTACTCCTACCCTTAGTTTCCAGAGAGGTGAATCTCTCCCCTGGCAGCTCTAGGGCCTGTGTCCCTGTCCCAACAATATCCGTCCACGCTCTGGGCACTGCAATCCCCGATCTGTCCACTGCGGCTCAGCTGGATGGCACCTTGCAAGAAAACCTGCTGCAACCCACTTGGCAGGAAATGTTGGTCTTTACATGAAGGCATGGCTGCCTCGGTGGGGAGTAGGTGCCAGGTGGGAGAGGGGATACTCTTCTCAAGCCGAGCTGGGCACGGCATGTGGTTGCTGGCTGCGGTGCAGCAGCAGCTTCCACTGCATTGCCCTGCTCTGTGCTCAGAGCCTGGCCAGCACTCTGAGGGGGATATTTTTATGTGCCAACTTTCAGGACAGGGATGAGAGCTGGTCCTTCTTCCCCACAATGAGCAACTGAAATCTCTTAGGCATGGAACTGAAGCAAGAAAAGAGAGAATAAAAAAACACAGAATGCCTTCATTTGAGGATCACACCTGCTTAAAATCCAGGACTTTGGTCTGTTTCCTCTTTGCCTGAGTTATCCTGATTGAGTGCAGTGCCAAGGCAGTGTTCAAATGAAACAGAATGCAATCCCTAAGAGGTTAAGCAAGCATGAATGCTCAGCGCTAATCCAAACTACAAATACTGCATGCATTTAAAGCTGAGCGATAAACTGTTTTCTTGTCCCATAAGAAAAATCTTTCACCATTTTAAGAAGTGTTTGCCCAGTGCAGAGGATGACACAAGTTCTTTCCGATTTGTTTGAATTTTGTCTGCAAACATGCAAGTTCAAACCCCGTTCAGAATCAGCCGTAGCTCGTGATCAGGCTTCTTTCCAAGTCTCTGCCTTGGGCTTGAAGCAAGCAAGCAAATACACCCATGAATCCCATTTCCATCAACTTGCAAGTCTGTCTTTCGTGGCGGCTTTTACTCAGTACACCTTGAAGCTGCAGTGTCCTTTCCAAGCGAGGTGCAGAAACGGCACACGGCTGTCGGTGGGACTGGTGCTCACCAGTGTTACCCTCAGCTCCTCCCCGCGAATAGCAGCGATTCTACCCCATTACCTGGGACATAGTTATTGCTACTCTGCAATAGGACTTGCTAATCTTCATGGGCCAGCCTTGTAGTCGGGAGAGCTCAACAAAACTGACCCACCCTCCTCGCACTGTTATCTACACTGGGAATTGCCCTACCCTGGCCGCAGCCCTGGTGACCCAGGACGGCCCTGCAACCAGGTGGGGGGTGAATGCTGCAACTAAGGTAAGACACTTCAAGCAGGGTAGAAAAACAGTTCAGGCCAACAGATTACGTAAAAGCACGGTGTCTGTGAGCAGGGGGGGTTTGCTGCCCACTGGGTGCCCTGCTCAGAGAAAAGGGTGAGGGTCCTGTGGTGCAGACTTCTCTTCCTGGAGCAGGAGGAAAAGGGATTGAATCTCAGTGGTCTGTAGTAAGCTATTTTCAGCTTATACATTTGTTATTGCCAAGTCTGCCATCCAAAATGCCTACTTATCATGCAAAATGTGGAACTAGGTATGTGCTGCCCATTGTACATCAAAGTAATTGATTTTTTTATAATGGAAACTGTCTGATGATTCACCAGGGTAAATCAAGCAAAACAGTAGAGAGACGAGACGGAAAATAGGAAGAGAACCAGGACCAGTAATAAATCATGATAGATGGTATTCAGTGTATTGCTATAGCAGTAAGTCAATAGACTGCTAAGCTGCATAAATAAAAGATAATGTGTTTCATCTCTGCAGCGTGTTGCTCAGGCTACACCTATTAAAAGGATCGCCTGGTTCTGCAGAAAATACACACAGCAACAGGTTTTGTCATATTATCCTGATAAATCAGATCTGTATTAGGATTTTAAGAGTTATTTTGCTAAAATGGAGGGGGAAATGAATATTCCTCATTACTGCAGCTACAGAGAAACATGCACAGATATGGAAAAATACTCTTTACTGGCATACTGAGGTATGTGGAAGCGGAAGCTTAGATTCTCCTGGAATGACAGGGAGGTGGGACAGTTTGCTGTTTTTGTGATTTCCAGGGATTAAAGTTAGCTTCCTCTTGCTTAAGACCTACATGCATAAGGCTACACCAGGAAACAGACTACTCATTTCTTTCCTCCCTCTGTATGTTTGTGCAAGTCCTGATACTCTATGACAGCACTAGCATAGGGGAAGAGCAGCCCTCATCTCCTTCGCTTTGCAGCATTACACACCGAGAACAAGTATCAGACCCATGGGAAAATTCAGCCTCTGGGAGGAAGAGGAACCACAACCTTCACACACACATAGCAGTGAGACACGTCACATACTCTCCCAGCGTTTTTCATCTATCGGGACAAGTATGCGGGGTTTTGGCTGTTGCCCTCGATGGCTGGGTCCTGGCGCTCAGCTGCCTGGTGAGCCACTCTTGCTCACTTCTTCTTCATCCTTGAACAAGGATTTTCCACTGCCCCACACTGTAACTTTGGCAAAGGGCTCCCTGAGGCTGCTCCAAAGCTCAGACTTAGCAGAGGTCCCAGCTTGCTGCTGGGATCCAACAAGGCACTTGTTGTGATTTTACCTCCCTCCACCGAAGCCAGGCAACCCCACTACCCCTGCTAGTGTGGCTGCAAGGAACAGGAGCGACACAGTTTAAGAAACAGACACTTGGCGTCGTGGCTGCCTGGCCAAGATGGGCAGATTTGCCTGTGATTCCTACCACCGCTCCAGACAGAGCAGGCTGGCCTCTGCCGGTGTTGAGCTGCTGGATGGGGCCTGGCAGCGCAGGAGGAGTGCAGCTTGCTCAGCCACTGCTGCTTTTTAAAGTAGAGTCAGCCAGGTGCAAACAAGTAAGGGTACTGCTTTTCTGGTGTGAGAGGGTAAATTATGCCAGTTTTAATATTAAATAACAGAGATGCAAGCCAGCTCTTATTCTTGCTTGAGAATTAATTACTTCACTAAACCACACCAACCCTCCAGCTTTCTTCTCTTCCCCACCATCCTCACCAAAAATCAGTGGGTGCAATGCCAGAGGGAAGAAAACACCAACTTCTGAAAGGCTGTTTTGTGTGAAGCCCCTTTTTTCCCTCCCTGACTCAGGCAAGTCTCCTGTCCCACCCGATGGTTAAATCCCAGTCCTTCCTAGACCTGGGAGTAGGACCTGCTGTCCTGCAGCTTCCAAAGAGAGTACAGAGGCTGCAGAGGGACGTTGGGCTGAAGTGTTTCAAAAAGCACTGAAAGAAAAACTTCTCTGAGGCCCTCGTGTAATCCACAGCGAGGTCAGATTTCTCCGGAGTAACAAGGCTTCGCAAACTGTCAGTAGTGTGTAGAGAGGCTTAGCTAACACAGCTTAGAGAACTTGCCAGCAAGTGAAAAAGTATAATTCTTCAGTCTGAGGGAATAATCCTCATATAAGACTATAAATTATTTAGTCACTCCCTTATTGTGCCTGGGATTAAGTTGTACAGATTCTAGAAATGCAGCATCTATTACTTCCTCTCTTCAAAGAAAGTAGTCATGGTTTTGTCTGAAAATTGCATCCGTGATCACACGGGAGAGCCAATGTTAGGATTTGTCTGACAAAATGGAGGAAAACTCTGAGCCTGCCCATCTCTGGAATAACTGCCAGCATGATAGCAGCATTTTGTAATACTTTGTGTGTTCTTAAGACTTCGGCAGAGGCATTATCAGGGGCCAGAGTTAAATTTTTATAGCGATAGTGAGGTGATCCATTGCAGAATGACGTATGTTCGTGTTTATCAGGGCCTCTGACTGCTGTGGGTATCTTGCCCTCTAATCCATCTTCCCTGGAGTGTATTTGAGCATTCCAGTCCTCTGAGAAGCTCTCAGGTAGCTGAGTCTCACCAAGCAAAAATGCAGCTGCTGGGGACGCTCAATGCAGCGAACAGAAGTCACTGGGATCCCAGCGGCACCTGTGATGTTTCCCCCGCCGACTGCGCACAGGTAACGCGCGGAGCAGCAGGTCG
>NW_010310645.1:0-6434 GCF_000700745.2 Antrostomus carolinensis
GAACCTCCCTTGACTTGCTGGCCACGCTCTTCTGAATGCACCATTGGCCTTCTTGGCCACGAGGGCCCATTGTGGACACATTGGCTCCCAGGAGAGGGGATCTCTCCAACAGAGCCAAAACACTCCTTTGCCTTTAGTAAATTTGAGAAGGAATCAAAATGCCTCAAGGAGCCGTTGATATATATATGCCATTTAGTCAAAAAACTGGCAAGATTTTGCCCAGTGATTTTATCCAGCTGCAAAATTCAGGCAAATATTCAATTTCTTCACATTGTGCTACTATTCTAGTGCAACAAGCCACAGGGAAGAATCAGATGTTTTAAAGAAAAAGAGAGCAGATTTTAAAAACAGAAGGTGTATAATGAAAAAAACCCAAACCCATAGTGACACACTTTAGTTGGCATTTCCATCCCTGTCACAAGCTGAACTGGAAAACGAAGGTGGAAAACAATTCTGTACACTTTCTCCAGTTACGCGCATGAGGAAACAATCTTCCTGACAAATTTCAATGGCCAAGAGTGGAATCCAGCTTTCAAGCTGCTCACAGACCCCAGCCTACACCTGAGCAAACCAGGTTTTTGCCAGCAAAGGCCAGGTTGTATGGGCAGCCTGGTCTAGTGGTTGGCAACCCTGTCCACAGCAGGAGATTGGAACTGGATGAGCTTTAAGGTTCCTTCCAACCCAAACCAGTCTGGGATTCTTCATGGTGGGCTCCCCCTCTGCAGAGCACACACCTAAGCCCCAAGGTGGTTGATGAGGTATGAGATCTGTCTCAGAGCCCACGCTCTTAAATCCCAGGGGACTTTCTAGCGTGTTCATCAGATCCCCAGGCAGGACCTGAGGCACGGTGGAAAACATCAATGGGTGTCTTCCAGACTGACCAGATTCTTCTGCAATATCATTCCATTAAACTGCACCTTCAGAAAGCGTGAGAAGCCTTAAAATTACTGGGTCTCCTTTAAAAAAGAATAAACCTGGGGCAACTCTTTTTGTCTGAATAAATCTCACGTTGCAGAGATTTTTGCAGAGTAGCACTACTTAGCTATGGCCTTTCTGCACATCTATAGCCATGCCAACAGAAAGTTCCAGCTGAAGATGAGGAAAAACTTCTTCACTGTGAGGGTGCCAGAGCCCTGGGACAGGCTGCCCAGAGAGGGTGTGGAGTCTCCTTCTCTGGAGAGATTCAAACCCACCTGGACACCATCATGTGCAACCTGATGGAAATGGACCTGCTTTGGCAGGGGGGTTGGACTGGATGATCTCCAGAGGTCCCTTCCAACCCCACCACACTGTGATTCTGTGATTCTGTGATATCATACCTCAGGCTCGAGTCCTGTCTATTTTACTCTTTAACTTCTGCAGGTCTTTGAAAGTCCTTACCCCACTGCCCTTCTTTGTAGGCAGCATGGATGTTTAAATAAAACAATTCCCAATTCATTCCCAATAGCCCAAAGAACTGGATTGAAGAGAGGGTGCAACAGCTTTTCAAAGTGATGGTTTGACACAAATACCCATGAATTCTCATGGGTAGTCTCACGGAGACCAGAGAGAGATGTCTCCAGTGGCATTGGACATCTTCCAGTCCCTTCCAGAGAGTGGCAATGGTAACACGTAAACCAGAGGCTGGAAAACAGATGAGCGTATGGTTGCTGGGGTTGTTTTAGCTTGAAGATTTCATTCTTGCCTTTTGAAGCTGCTTTACGCTCCAGCTCCTGAGTCCCAGACAAACTCATGAAATAACCAGCTGTCACTACAATGCTCTTCAAAGCTTCAACAAACGATTCTACTCTTCCTGTGCAGCAGGATTTAACAGGAAAGTTAAATCCATCGCAGTCTCCTGTTTCATCAGCTGCCACGCAGTCAGCATGAAGAGTCTGCATTGTGAAGTACATTTGCGTCTATGGTTCCATCCTTTCGTTTTCCCTCTAGCTTTGGCCTCATCTCTACCCCTGCAATATCTTGGTGACCACAGGTGACCAAGGGATGATGGAAAACTAAAGGAGGACCCTAAATCTGGTCAAACTGATGCTGCATCGCCCTCTGCAGACTGGCGCCGCGGGTTGAGGCAGAAGATGCAGCAGCAAAGCAGAGTTGGGCAGAAAATTCCCGACCACACATTTTCTGGGGGTCAGTGTGGTGTGGTGGTTGATGAACACGTCTGGAAAGTCCCATTTTCTTGGAGCCCCATCTGCACTGGACTCATGGTGAAAGACTTTACACACCGGGGTAAAATATTACCCATCCACTTACAGCAATAGTTCATTATAATGATTCCCACCCCCCGGAAAAAATAAAACCAGCATGAAATGAAGAGACCAGCTTTTCTTTTACAAAACCAAATTGACCACATCAGAACAGCTAAAAATTCCTCTGGAATAGCTTTCTTGTGGGAATCTGTAATGAGCTGCCACAGTATGGAGCATCCCATATGTGTGTGTGCACACATGCAAGTCAGGGTGAGCATTTGTCTATATTTCCCCAGGAGCCCCAAGCTTGCTTGGCCACCCTGCAACTCCCAGCCACATGCTACCAGCAGCTGTTTATTGATCTCCCCTTTTTTTTTTGCTCCTGAAGCATCAGCTAAGCCACAGCGTCTCCACTCCACTCCACAGGATTCTCCACTCTGTCTCCACAGATGCTTTTGCTCCCCAGTGCTTTATCAGCCCCCTGGCTATTCAGGAATGACCCATTTTTGGCATTTCCTCCCCCTACAAAGTTTTACTTCAAGTTAGACACAAGCTCAAGGAACAAATGTCTTCCAGCAATGGATCAAGTAGGACTTAAAACAAGGCGCTCAGTGCAACAATAGAGCTGGGCACAAGCTTAGGATTCACTGCTTTGATCACCATGGCTGGGTGGAGAATGGCTGGAGAGCAGCCCTGAGGAGAAGGACTTGGGGTGCTGGGGGACGAGAAGCTCAACATGAGCCGGCAACGTGCGCTGGCAGCACAGAGGCCAATAACCGTGTCCTGGGCTGCACCCAGAGCAGCGTGGGCAGCAGGTGGAGGGAGGGGATTCTGCCCCTCTGCTCCGCTCTCCTCAGACCCCACCTGCAGTGCTGCCTCCAGTGCTGGGGCCACCAACAGCACAAGGACATGGAGTTACTGGAGCCAGTGCAGACAAGGCCACGAGGATGATGCGAGGGCTGGAGCAGCTCTGCTGGGAGGACAGGCTGAGAGAGTTGGGGCTGTTCAGCCTGGAGAAGAGAAGGCTCCAGGGAGACCTTCTAGTGGCCTCCCAGTACCTGAAGGGGCTCCAGGAAGGCTGGGAAGGGACTTTGGCCAAGGGCAGGATGAGGGGTTGATGGCTTTAAATTGGAAGAGGGTAGGTTTAGATCAGACATTATTAAGAAATTCTTCCCTCTGGCCCAGGTTGGCCAGAGAAGCTGTGGCTGGTCCTCCCTGGGAGGGTTGTTGTAGGCCAGGCCGAGGCTTTGAGCAACCTGGTCTAGTGGAAGGTGTCCCTGCTGCTGGCAGGGGGGTTGGGACTGGATGACCTTTAAGGTCCCTTCCAACCCAAACTAGTCTATGATTCTGTGAATTTATGTAATGAATTTACTGGTAGGCATTGCATGGTCAAGTTAGCAAAAGATCTGTCACTACCCTGCAAATTCTATCATCTTTAATTGCAGTTGAGTATATGCACAGAGGCATCATGAGATTGGAGCAGACAGAAGGGGAAAGTGCTAGAGGGGGAAAAGGCAAAGCTTTTCCCTTACACTAATGAGCTTAATTTGATTACCCTTTTCCAAGTTTGCTCTAGGGTTATGTGTAAATTTAGTTTTTAAATGAAATATTCTTAAATGCAAAGACACATCTCAACTACCCCAGATCCCAGGAGACAAGATCTCCCCTTGCTGGCTCCATGCCAGCTGTGCCCATGAGAGGCAGGGGCAAGGCGGGCACCTCCGTGCTCTCCCTCCCTGGTACAAAGGCCAAAGGACAGGGAAGGCCTTAAAAAAGGGACAGATAAATTTGAGTGACCTCAGAAAGGACATGACAAAATGGTGATAAAGAAGAAGGGAACACAGGGCAGATGTCACCATCAGACCCCTCAGGGAGTCAGACCTGAGTGTGTGCCCAAATGGATGCACCTTCCACACCAGAAGCCTGCTGCTTCTGTGGAAAGACACGCACATACGTTTCTCACTGGTGTTTGCTGGTGGCTTTCTCAGCCCCATTTTGTGTAGTTCCCTCTGGACTTGTTATCTCGGTGGGTAGGACAGCCTGGTCCCTCTTCCTGGGGAAAGGGCAATAGATTTTTCCCAAGATGCCTTTTGCTGTCCCCACAGTGAGGGCAGGCAAAGGGATGACAGGGAGATAGAAGCTGATAACATCTTGGCATGGCTACCTGGCTTGTAAATCTATTTTTTTACCAGCACAGACCAGTGTGTAATAGGTGCTTTGTCCAGGGCAGGAGGTCTGCAGAAGGTCCACATGATGTAAACCACTCTGAAACTTCTAACAAACACTAGAGTTTGTCCTTTACAGGCTCCTGACACTGGCAGCGGAGCAGGAACTGAGAGCAGCGAGGTGTCAGGGTAGGAAATGACACCTTGGCTGAAGGAAAGGCAGCTGATTTCAAATTACCTGGTGGACCAGGAGATGATGCAACCTCTCGCCAACATTCACTTACTTCTTAACACTAGTGGTCCTCCTGAGAGCATCCTCAGCAAGAAGGGCAGAGACATCCTTCACCGGCTGCAGCACTCCACCCCTCCGCCTGCCAGGGACTGTCCTGGCAAGCACTGAAGCCAGAAGCTCCTGCCACCCTCAAGCTCATGGCTGGGGCTCAGCAGGTTTCCGGTCAGATCCAGGGGCACAAGGACTGTTCTAACAACCCCTTTGTGTGGACAACCTTGACTTTCGTGGGAGGGGATGAGGCAGAGGTGCACCCTCTAGCATTCAGCTCTCCTCTGGGCACTAAGGATGGTAGGTTTTAGCTCTTTGAGCTCTTCTGGTGGTTGGTTCCCATCTCCTCCAGAAGGGTAATAAAGGCAACTGGGGGACAACTTCTAGTGCTCCCCCTGGGTGCAACGAAGGCTGTGCTTCCTTCCCAGCCTGTGCTGCCACCTCCTCTCCCAGCATCGGCAGATGTGGGAGAGAAAAAAGAAGCTGGCCTTCTGCCCCTCCTCATTTGCAGTTTGTTGAAACATTAATTAATCTTCACACCGGTGAGGATGGGGGAGAAAGTGGGTTACTTCAACCTGCAATTAGCGTGCAACGCAGCTGGAGCAATGGCAGGGTCATCTTCTGGGAGGGGAAGAGCTGGTGAGGGTTTGGGAGGAGGAGGTGTAGGACCAGGGGCAGTTTCAGGGAGGTATGACCAGGGCTGTTCCTGGGGGACCCTTCCAGACTGTGTGAGCATCCAGCACACGCAGGAGCTGGGGCTGCCCATGGCCCAGCCCTGCTGGGGGGGGTTAACCCCCAGGTGAGGTGGCAGGGAGGCAATAACATGCTCAGCATCGCTCCCTGTCCAGACAGGACAGGACTTGACTGAGGAATGGAGAAACTATTTGCACTGTCCACACTCTAACAGTCTGCTGGCCCCATTTTTGGATGGTTCCTTTGATGGCAACTACTCCCTCACTCTGGGCTAAAACCCTGGCAGGGGGCTACGTGATCAGGGGTAAGAAGCTAAACCCGGTTCTATCATCTCCAGGTTTTGTGGGATGTTTGCACCATCCTGAAGCAAGGTATGATCATGTACAGATCGTGGCTCTGCCAGCCCCTGGAGAGCTGTCCTGGGAGGAAAAAAACCATCACAGCCCAAAAGCCATCACAACCCAAAAGCCGTCACAACCCAAAAGCCATCACAGCCCAAAACTGCTTTTCTGCCTCTAGCAGGCACCATGTGCACAGCAGCAGAGGTTGCGTGGTAACGGCAGGAGGAAGACGGCTGCTCTGCCCTCCTCCTTCCCCGCTGAGCGCCGAGAAGAGCAAGGTACGTAGCAGCAGCGAACTGGGCTCTCAAACTCCCTAAAGTTTCCTTTCTGCTTACCGGGGAGGAGCAGGTGGCCATTTTACGGCCCTACATCGCAGAGGCTGCTTTGTCGGGCACGGCTGGTTGTGTGTAATTGAAGTGTTGTGCGAGCCAGGGGGATGGGTGTTTGTAGGGAGAAGAAATTGGGGGAGAAGTTAAGATTTTAGGGAGGAGGAAGGAAGGTGACTCAGTATGTTGCCTAGAAAGTTCTCGCCACTTCAAAACCTTTCTTTGCTCTATCTCGTGAAAGTTGGAACGAGCTTCTACTGGGACTAAAACTACTGGGAAACAATAGGGAGGCTGGGAGCAGCCGGCAGCCGGAGGAGGAAGGGAGGCGAGCGATGACGAATGCCTTCCAGCCCCAGCCAAGCGCCGGAACCCTCGCTCCTGCCGCGGGCCGGCGTGTGGGTGAGCTGCTGCTCAGCGGGTCGGTGGGTGCAGCGGCTTGGGGA
>NW_010310646.1:0-377 GCF_000700745.2 Antrostomus carolinensis
GGAGCATGCCACCAGTGAGCATCCCATTCCACGGGATGTGGAGCATCTTGGGATGGAGCCTCCCAAACCACACGGTTCCACGGAGCATCTCCAGAGGGACCGAGCAGCCCTGGCCACCACACACAGAGCATCCCAGGCCCAAGGGCATCTCCCCTTCTTCTCCTTTGCTCCAGGAATCACTGGAGGCACCGAGCTTCAGAGGGACAATAAATACCCACAGGGAGACTTCACCTCTCTGGGGAATGGAAGGGCACGTCCTCATCCTTGTCCTCCCCATCCCAGACCAGGAGCCCTGTCCTGGGGGTCCCACAGCCAGCACAGCTCACCCGCTGCACCCTCCGGTACCTCCCCATCTTCTGCAGCCTCAGCTTTGAGCT
>NW_010310646.1:404-1053 GCF_000700745.2 Antrostomus carolinensis
CCTCCCCCCCCCGGTCCCCCCCCATCTCCGGCAGCCTCAGCTTTGAGCTGGGCTCCCAGCGTGTTTCCCAGCCAGTCACCCATTGCTTCTTACTCTTCCACCTTATTCTCCTCAGCTCCACACAAACTCCCACTAACAGATCGGGAAACTGAGGCACGCTGCTGGGAATCACCCACTAATCACACTCTCCCCTTTGCAGAAGCTGGGTCCCCCCACCCCGTGTGGTTGCCCCAGGGCCTGTGCTCCTGGAGAGGAGAGCAAGTGAAAGGCTTTGGTCAGTGAATTATTTAACGTGGTGGTTGGAGATCCTGGCACGGGCACGGGCACTGGTGAGCACTGCGGTATTTGGTAGGTCTGAGGGAAGTCACACAATTAAATAGAGAATTTTATTTACTCAGGCACAGAGGAAATGGTGCTGGTAAAACCCACCCCAGGAGCCAGCCTGCAGCCCCCCTTCCTCGGACACTTCTCCCTCCCGCCACCCCCAAACCCCACGGCAGTGAGACGGGGATGAGAACCGTGTCCGTGGAGACTGAAATCCTGTAAATCCCACCCAGATTCTCCCTAGTGACTCTGCAGTGTCTCCTCCATGCTCCCCTCCAACCCCGACCCCCGCAGCCCCCCCCGGACCGGGCCCCCCAGGGGCCGC
>NW_010310646.1:1140-1662 GCF_000700745.2 Antrostomus carolinensis
CGAGGTTTAGGTTTCACCTGGTGATTGATTCGAGCTGCGGCGGGGGCAGCGTTAAGGTGACCTGGAAAGGACTTTTTGACCAAGGTGGGTGCTCACTTGAGATGAATCCTTGGAGGTGGGAGCTGGTTTATTCCTGTTGCTGCTTCACAGCTGGATGGGGAATATCCAGGCTGGTGTCTTGAGCTTGCCAGGGGAGCCTTGGCAGATCCATGTTTGTAAGTGGAGAAAAATTGCTGATTTTTTTGTTTTAAACATAGACATCACTTCTCTAAATTGTTTGCTGGACTCAGTGAGATGCTAATAAATCAGGGGAGAAGTTGTGCTACCACCACCCACCAGCCACCCACACCATTACCTTTGCTTTGGGTCTCCTGCAGTTTTGTTTTTGGGGGTCAGACCCCGCAAAGGGAACTTTGCAAAGCTGTGGGCACAGCTGTCCTGGTTGCTCCCAGCTGAGCTGAATGCCTGGGACTGGTTTAACTGGGACACGGAGCTGGTGCTGTGGGTCACCACATGTGGGGA
>NW_010310646.1:1791-3211 GCF_000700745.2 Antrostomus carolinensis
AGAACTGGGGGAGGTTTTGGGAACCCATCCCGGGCTCTGCCCAGCCGTGGGGTCCCGCAGAGCCGCTCGCATCCTCCAGCCCTGATGAAACTTTAAAGAGGATTTCTGAGGCGGGCGATGGCGAGCGGGGAGGCCTGCGTGCTTGGAGCCTGCTGCCCTCCTGGGATTGCAGCTCAAGTTCCTGGCACGGACGGGAGGGCAGGATTTGCATCTAGAGGATTTCCAGTAAGTTTTGCAGTCCTGGAATGCAACTGCAGGGCTGTGGGCTGGGGAAAGGGGCAGGCGGGACAGGGACTCTTCGCCTGGGCATGGGGACCAGGACAAAGTCCCAGCCCAGCTCCCAGGGTGGGTGCTGCCCTCCTGGGATTGCAGCTCAAGTTCCTGGCACGGACGGGAGGGCAGGATTTGCATCTAGAGGATTTCCAGTAAGTTTTGCAGTCCTGGAATGCAACTGCAGGGCTGTGGGCTGGGGAAAGGGGCAGGCGGGACAGGGACTCTTCGCCTGGGCATGGGGACCAGGACAAAGTCCCAGCCCAGCTCCCAGGGTGGGGGGACACTGGGGAGGGATCACGGAGGGGAGGATGCAACCAGCTCCCTCTGTGTGAAGAAACCTGGTTTGGTGCTTGGTGGCTGGGACAGGCAGAGTTGGGGGCAGGTGGCCTTAGGGGACACAGGGTTGGCATTGCCCCAGGAGCTGGGTGAGCACTGGGGACAGTGGGCAGCACTGAAAGCAGCGTGAGGAGGCTGCAGAGCACCTGCTTCTGCTGAAGGCTTGGCCTCCACCCAGGGCAATTAGCTCCTGGCCTCAGCGCTCGCACACGCTTTGACAAACAAGTGACTGGGACACCCCGGCGCCGCTTTGAAGGGCTCCCACCCTCCTGTCACCAGACACAGGATGGGGACCCTCCAGGCTGGGGGATGTGGGGCTGCACTGCCCCAAATCCAGGGCAAACCCTCAGTCCGGGTCCTGGTGCTGCTGTGGGGACGCATCAGCCCTCACCTGCCCTGACCCCGAGCTTGGTGTGACACCAGCATTGCTGCACAGGGAGCAGGAGAGGTCAGGTATCCAGCTCCTTTTCCCAGCTCCAAAGGTGAGGAAGGAAGCACGGATGAGGACTTCAAGAGAGCTTTGCACCCCCACTGTCCATTAGGTGCCCACACTCCTGGATGAGATCAGACTTTGGGCAACCACTGAGCTGACACCGAGTGCATCAAAACCAGCATCCCCATCAGCTAGAGCTGCAGGTCACTGGGCTCTCTGGCTCAGCAGCCTCAGGATGATTCACAACCAAACCCCTCTGGCAGCGTTGGATCCTTGTGAAGCTGGAGAGTCCCACAGCGGTGGCGATGGAGAAGGGCCAGCGCCGGTCCCTGAGGAAACACAGTTTGGCAGGTGGGGAACCCAGAGCCCACGGCAGGA
>NW_010310646.1:3351-4336 GCF_000700745.2 Antrostomus carolinensis
GGCAGCCCGGGGGAAGAGCAGCCGTCAGCAGCAAACCCCGCAGCAAACCGAGCGCGCCGCTTCCCGAGCGTCAGCGGCTGGCACTCGCCCGCACAGGGGCTGTGCTTAGCTCATCACCCCCAGGAGAAACGGAAACTCAAACCGGTTCTTGGGAGGAAAGTGCTGCTTCCTCATCAGCTTTCATCCCCCAGGTCCCTGGAGGAGCGATTGGCTCTGCCACCTTCGTATGTCACCCGTGGCACTTGCCACGCAGCCCTGTGGCACTGGCTGAGCCACCTACAGAGGGTCCAGCATCCATCCCCGTGGGCACCACGGCTCATCCAGCATCTCAGGGAATGTGCATCTCCTTCTGCATTGCCCCACACCTCACATTTTGCCATCACAGTCCCTTGGAAGATCAACCCAAGGTGTGTGACCTTCCATGGAAGATCTGGTTCTTTTAACGCCTGAGGTTTACAGTACCTGTGACACAAACCACGTCAGTTCTCTTCAGAATCCCTTTCCTGTTGGAGTCAGCTAGGGCACTGCTCTGGGAGCACAGACAGAGCCTTATCCCCATGATTAGCTAAACATTAAGGTGATGCACATCAGCATTAACTGTCCGTTAAGTGCTCACACTCCTGGATGAGATCAGACTTTGGACAACCACTGAGCTGTCACTGAGCGCATCAGAACCAGCATCCCCATCAGCTAGAGCTGCAGATCACTCTCCTTTCAGGAGCAGCGTCTCATTTTCTGTCCTTTAAGCAATCCATTCCCATTCAAATCTAAAACTATTTCAAGCAAACATCATTGCTTTGGGGAAAGAGCTTTCCTCCTGCAGCACCTCGCTGGCTGCCCCTGCCAGCAGCTCATGGGACAAGGCAGCTGCCTGCTCCAGCCGCCCCATCCCGGAGCCACACGTCTCTCTCCATCCTCACAAGCCAATTCCCTGGCTCTGCTCCCTGGCACAAGCAGAAAGGACACTTTGCCAACAAAGTGACCC
>NW_010310647.1:0-278 GCF_000700745.2 Antrostomus carolinensis
CCTGTCCCCTGTCCCCTATCACCTGTCCCCTGTCTCTTGTCCCCTATCACCTGTCA
This sequence comes from Antrostomus carolinensis, assembly GCF_000700745.2. Taxonomy (NCBI): domain Eukaryota; kingdom Metazoa; phylum Chordata; class Aves; order Caprimulgiformes; family Caprimulgidae; genus Antrostomus; species Antrostomus carolinensis. Next base: position 57 of record NW_010310647.1, read on the forward strand.
CCTGTCCCCCATCACCTGTCCCCTGTCACCTGTCCTCTGTCCCCTGTCCCCTGTCACCTATCACCTGTCACCTGTCCCCTGTCCCCTGTCCCCTGTCACTTGTCCTCTGTCACCTGTCCCCTGTTACCTATCACCTGTCACCTGTCCTCTATCACCTGTCCCCTGTCACCTGTCCCCTGTCACCTATCACCTGTCCCCATCACCTGTCACCTGTCCCCTATC
>NW_010310648.1:0-1139 GCF_000700745.2 Antrostomus carolinensis
CAGCTCTGGGTGCTGTGAGCAGCTCTGGGTGACTTTTCCCTTTGCCTCCTGCCCAGGGCTGCAGAGCAATTAGCAGCTTTTGGGAAAGTGTTGTGAGTTTCTGGGGGTGAGAACTGCTCTCACAGCAGCAGGGCGGTGGGGAGCTGTGTTCCATGGAGCAGGACATTCGCCTGGACCAGGCTCAGGCCTGGCTTTGTGCCATCTTTCTCCTTTGTGATGGCCGGTGGTGTTTGGCAGGTTACGAGAGGTACAATGCCATGCGGGCGGACCCGGCGCTCTGCTTTCTGGAGAAGGTGGGAATGCCGGATGAGAAGCTGCTCTCTGCCGAGCAAGGCGTCAGTGACGGGGCCCAGGACGCTGCCGAAAGGTGGGCAGGGGATGGAGCCAAGCTCTCGGGGGCTGCCTGGCTCCCTCCTGGGGGCTGTGTTAGCAGCAGGGCAGTGCTGTGGGGTGAGCCGTGCCCAGGGAGGGATGAAGCAGAGGGATGGCATGAGCACCAATTCTCCAACAAGTGGCACAACCAAAGGGGACTGTGCTGCCACTATCAGGGACTAATTCACTCTCTTACCCAAGGGGCAGCATGGAAAAGGAAGAGAGCAGTGGAGAAAAGCTGGAGGGGCTGCCAAAGCAGGAGGTGAGTGGGATTCATGGCGATGGATGGATGGCTGGTGCTGCCAGCCCTGCCCTCCTGCCCTGCGCTGCCGGCTTGGCTCTGTCACCTCTGCTGTGGGGCATCGGGGAACCAGCGCTGCCAGGGACCCTGCTCTGTGCCAGCTTTGCTGTGCCATGCGTGGGCTCTGCCCCACGCTGTCTGTGCCACCTCTGCTCGCTGGAGCACAGCTTCTGCTGTTGCCTCTGTGTGTTTCCTGCAGACCTGGGCAGCGTCCACCTCGTGGGGAGCTGAGGGGGATTGAGGGCTGGGGACAGCCAGGGGTGCTGGCTCTCATGCTTGGCTTCAGGAGCCACATGGGGCCCTGGCACAGTCCCAAAATAAATGACTCTGGGCGAGAGGAAGAGCAATGAACAAGGCAGCACGGGAGGGTGCAGGGTTCGTTTGAGCAGCCGAGGCTGTCTCACTGCTGCTGTCCTGGGCAGTGGCACTACAGCCTGTGTCACTGTGGTGAACAGCACTGCCACTC
>NW_010310648.1:1179-1498 GCF_000700745.2 Antrostomus carolinensis
CCAGGGCCAGCCAGTGACTGCAGTCCAAGGGCACAGGACACGCAAACCTGCCCATCCTGCCAACCATATCTCTCCAGGGCTGGGTGGGCTGCAGGCACAGGGGAGTCCTGTGGGGGCTGGAGAGCCCTTTCTGATGCTTTCTTTCTGCAGGACGTGGTGGCTGCTGGGGAGGGCGAAGCCAGTGAGAAGCGGGACTCTCCAGGGCTGGGTGGGCTGCAGGCACAGGGGAGTCCTGTGGGGGCTGGAGAGCCCTTTCTGATGCTTTCTTTCTGCAGGACGTGGTGGCTGCTGGGGAGGGCGAAGCCAGTGAGAAGCGGGA
>NW_010310649.1:0-6705 GCF_000700745.2 Antrostomus carolinensis
ACATTCTGTGATTCTGTGATTCTGTGAATTCAAACCACAAGTGACCAAAGCTGTTGGCTGCATTGCATGGTTTGTACTCCAGCTGGGTAGTAACCAGCTGCCTGTGCTACATCCCCAGATGTGCTGATTTACACATCAGCTGCAGAGCATCCTGACACTGGCAAAGAAATTTCAAGATATAGAGTAGCCTTTTATTTGTTTGTATTTTTAAAAAAGCAGCCAGAATGATTAGTGGTTTTCCTTTTGGTTTCTAAGTTCCTGAGGGTGAATCCAGATTCTGTTTTCAAGCTGTCCTTTGCACTCCTGTGAGTTAGATACACCTGGATTTGGAAGGAAAGCTCCTGAGAGCTCAGGGCTTGAGTAAAACCCTTGATGTGATGAAACTGGTAATAAACCAAGAGTCGGTGGCATGCTCCTCTACCACATATCATACTGAAATAATTATGTTGAATGTCTTGGTTTGGTTATTTAGCACTGAAAATGTGCAATTGGTTAACTGCACGCTGTAGCTGCTTTGGCAAAACTGCAGTGACTAAGCTGCTGGTACACTGTGGCCAATGTTATCTTTCCTTGGGCTTTCCTATCTGTCTTATCTTCAGCTTGTGAGCTCTTTAAAGCTTTTTGTCTGTTCATATATCATCTCACATGCTAGGAGCCTTCTTGATGATAAGGGATCCTTGGTGTCAGGGAACAGAAATAATAATCTTTGCTAAGATCTTGGAGGGGCACTAAAAAGAGCTCAAAAAATCAGTGTGGCACAGCTGTTTTCTTTGTTGAGGGTGAGATGTCATATAAAATGCCATGATGCCAGCAGAAAAGCTCTGTGGTTCTTTGAGGAAGGTCATGCAAATAATGTAATGATACCATGACACATTGGCTGTATCTTTGCCACCATGCTTGTTTATGTAATACCTGCAGAGATAGAGACTTGCAAGGCTATGGTCATAAATACTTCTAGATAGCTGAATTCTCCAGATACATAGATTTCTCTATCAGCAAATCTTTTGTGTGCACCAGCCACAACCTCTTGGCTCCTTGAAACTCAATGGCAAAACTGTTGATTTTGGTGTAGTCAAGTTTTCTTGCTGAAGCTTTGGGAAGTTGGGCTGTAGTGCTGCAGGCAGTGCCTGGGCAGGCTGCAGGCAGGGAAGCGGTTTCTAGGAGCACACTGTTCACTTGTAAAGGAAATTTATCAGTTGTGCTAGAGTTGAGTGGACTCTGCCCTGAAACGTGGAGGTAAAAGCAGCAAATGGCACTTTCCTCCTCCTGATAGTATTTCTAAACAGTGGGTAAAATCCCCTTCCAGAAAATGAGAGACTAAAGTGCAGCAGGACTTTGCCTCCCCAATGGGGCTAAAATGGCTTTCTTAGTTTTGTCTATACCAGAACAATATTGATGGATTAAAGCAGTGAGAGAGCCCTTGGGCATGTATGGAGAACTGCAAGGAAACAGGTTGCTGTGAGTGAAATTACTGCTTTGTGGAGGTCTCTGCTGCCACACTTTACTGCTTACTGACTAAATGACTGTGGCAGGATTAATGCACGCAAATGGGCTTTTATCAAGCCAACCTTGCAGGAAATAGCCCTTGAAGCTGCCCCTCGAGTGTTTGCAGTCCTCTGTGATATCCTTTGCCTCATTGCAAGAAAATGGGCACAAATATTCTTACAGCAGTGCAGCTGTTTTCCCTAAATTGTACGGTGTAAAATGCATATGCCTTGCTGGAGTTCACATGATATAAAAGACATCCTGAAAACAGGCTTTGGCTATACCAAACTGAGCTGTGCCGGAGAGTTCTGTGGAGATTGATCATTTCCTTTGAGATATCTGCAGCATCTTGCAGGCTCTGGTCCACAGCTGGCAGCACAGAGAAAGCGCCAGGACATTGCTGCCAAGATCTCCAGCTGCAGTAAAGCAGCACTCGTGTAGCTCTTTGCATATACTCTGTGTCTGGCTCTTCCCTCACTGCCCAGTGATCATGGAGTTGTGCTTAATCGTAACTGTGCCTGCATAGTCGTGTGTTTTGCCTAAAGAATCGGGTGGTGTTTTAAAGCCTGGTTATCTATCACAGAAATAATGTTTAGAACTACATGCCATTTACAAATGAATAAGGTGTTGGCAAATATTGTGTTAACACTTATTTGGAAGCAATACGAGTTGGAGAGTGTTGGATGGATAGACAAGGATTTAGGAAATATGCTCCCTTCCCAATTCTGCCTTTGGCTTATGAGGGATCTCATGTTCTTGTTGCACTTCTCTCCATGTGTCTCTGCTCTGCATTGACTTTCTCTGCTCTTCTGCACTAAGATTTCTCTCTCTTTAGATGTTTGTGCAGTTCATAAGGGGGTTACTACACAACTGATACACAGGGGCTGCACTTGAATTTCACTCTATGAACTAACCCAGTAGGTTCAAAAAAACTACAAAATAAAATATATTCCAACAAAAAAGGGACAGAACAGGTGGAGCCCAGAAGTCTATGAACAAGCCATGGTAAATCTGGGAAAACCATGGACACAGAGCCTTAAGACACTTGCTTTGAGTGAGCTATGGTCATTGTGGTGGTCTGACAATCTGTAGCTCTATGGTTAGAAAGGAACTGAGTGGCCATGAGAGGATTTATTGCTGTTCTCCAGGAAGCATGAATTCAGTCTGCACTGCCTTGCTTCCATTTGCTTTAGTGCCCTTTTGAAGTTACATCTTACTGCTTCTGTAAAGCCTTTATTAAAGGGTTTAACAGAAAAAACCCCCACCAGATAGCTAGATTTCTCCAACATTAATTCAAGTCAAATGTGTCATTAAATTCACCGGAAATATATCTTTCATGTGGGCCTGTTCCACTGTAAATACACTGTTTAAGTCTTCAGATTTTTTTTTTTTAGATCCCTAATAAGCTACTACATATGAGTAGAGGATTAGCCCTGACAGACCAACCTGTATTCACAAGGGAGAATTCCTTCTTATGCAGTGAATTTTATTTTTTTTAATTTGAAAAGGGATAAATCTTCTCTCATTTTTTACTAGTACACTCTTTTTATGGTGCAAATGCTACTAGTGCTAAGTATAGAAGCACAGTAACATGTCCAAGTCAAACCTCTTGGCTGTAAGAAGAGCTTAAGAATAGTTTTACTGTTTAGAACCACATCACCTTTCATTACAAGCTATTCAGCTTGCATAATGTTGGTGCTCTGGTGGGAATGCCAAGAGGTAAGAATTGATACTGGGTGTTTAATTGGAAATACTGTTCTTCCAGCCATGAGCTGATAATACTTCATGCTTAGGGGAGCCCTACAGCTCAGCGTGCCATCTTTTAGATGGATTAAAAACTGCAAGCCCAAGTCTCATAAACTACCCTTGTACTTTTTGTAAGGCAAAGCACTGACCTGTCTCCTAGTCCTGCTCCAGTTCCCATGACTGTGACTCTCCGAGGTGCTTGACTCCCCATGCTGAATCTGTCCCATCAGGTAGGGTCTGGATGTCAAAAGCAAACATGTGTGTTCTGCTGATGTCCCTAAGGGACTTCTGCAGCCTGCACCCAAAATAGCTGCATTTCACTGGTGGATGACATGACATAATGGCTTTAAACTGGAAGAGGGGAGGTTTAGATTAGATATTAGGAAGAAATTCTTCACCGTGAGGGTGGTCAGACACTGGAACAGGTTGCCCAAGGAAGTTGTAGATGCCCCCTCCCTGGAAGTGTTGAAGGCCAGGTTGGATGAGGCTTTGAGCAACCTGGTCTAGTGGAAGGTGTCCCTGCTGATGGCAGGGGGATTGGAACTGGATGATCTTTAAGGTCCCTTCCAACCCAAACCAGTCTATGATTCTATGACAGCCAGAGCCGTAGTGAGGATACACAGGAGGAAGGTGTGAAGGATGGGAGGGACATATGCTGGAGTGGTTGTTGCTGCCAAGAGAAAAACTGGTGGACTCCTGGGGCAACTGGAAGGACTGAGAGGTAGAGATCTGGTCCTTCATGCTTGAGTGATAGAAAGTGAAATTAATTGTTTATAAATAAATTGCTCTGAAGTTCACAGCAGAAAGCAAGAGAAAAAGATACCACAAATACACACAAAAAAAAAAAGTTGGGGCGTGGGGGGAATGAGAACAGCTGCTGTATCTAGCTTCTCTTCCAACTCCTGGTTTTGTCTCCTCGCTCACTCCCTCTCATATGTGCTGGTTTCCCTGGAGATACTGCTGCTTAGTTCCCCTCTCTAATAATAACGCTCTTCGACATTAACCTTTCAAAGAGGCATTTCCACCCTAATGTGACAATCTGGGTGCAGTTTTTGGAGGCAGATATTTGACTTGAGGCATCCAAATCCAGCATCTGATCACTCAACCACGGCTGTGGATGGGTCAGTCTCTTCCTGGATCTGCAGCAGATGCTCTGTGCGGGCAACAAAATTGTTGCCCTAGTTTCTCCATCTGTTAATGGCAGTAATAACTGTTATACAACTGGGGTGTTGGGTTGATTTAATTAATATTTATGAAGGAACATAAGTTCCTTTCACAGACAATGCTATAGAGATACTGTAAATTATGAATGATTATATATTTGTATCTCTTCCTGAGTGCACAGGAGACTTGGATATATTGTTTAAGCGCTTGTATTTCACACTTCTTCAGTATTGAATCTTATTGGGCCCACAGGATAGCTCTTTATTATCCTAAAAATACACTGAACTTAACTGTTATTGACTTTAGCATGAGCAAAGAATATACACTTAGCATCCATCTCTATTTGTATTAATGATACTGCCTAAATTATTAATATCTTCATATAATTTCATTAGGTAATATGGTTCATGTTCTTTTTTTAGCCCAACCACTTCTTTTAAATAAAATAAATGTACAAATTCAGGCCAATTCTGGGTCTAAACCTTTCAAGAAAGGGGAGGGGAGGCAGGAATTGGGCACATCCTTCCTTCCGCCTGTGCCTTCTTCAAATGACACAACAGAGCCCCTGAAGTTCTGAGGGATTAATGGGAGTTGTCTCAAGTTTATTGCTGGAAACTGGGCATTCATAAATCAAACCTAATAAGAATTGTGGATTGAAAAAAGATCTGTGAGTAACAGCACTTGATTTAATGTCTGCACATGCCATGTTCTGCGGGTATAGCCAGTGTACCACCTACCTCTCCCCCCCCCCCCCAAAAAAAAAATAAAGGACAGTGCTTGGTGGAAGCATATTACTAGTGTTTATTACTGGTGACTTTTTTCCTATTGTCTGCATGTTCTTCCCTTCTCAGGAGCATATTAAGACAAGCATGTGACAGAACTCACAGGCTTGTTTCCTCAAAAAGAGGAAACATACTTGTTTTCCTTCCAAAAGAAGAGAAGATGGCTGCAGCCTTGGCATGCTAGAGGACACACACTTCACCTATCCTGAGCCTGAAGGACATGTCTCTTAGCAGAGAGGATCTGTCCAATTTCAGTTGGTTCCCTGCTCGGGGCAGTGCAGGGATGTGTGATGCTATCTACACAGCTTGCAGCAATGTTTCCATTGAATCATTTCTCATCAGCCACCAACAGCTCTGCAATTCCCAGCCCTCCAGGCAAAGCACGCAGGATTCGATGGCAGATGAGGTGTGAACCCAGGGACACTGAAGGGAAAGAAAAGCTTTTTACTGAGGTGGGAATAGTATTTTATCACTTTTCCAAGCATTGGTTTTAGACCAGATTGACACTGGTACTAGGGTGGTTTAATAATGAATGGGTGGTTTTATTACTAGCAAAATCTCCGATGCAGACAAAATTACACCAGAAAAAAGTAATTTGATAATAAGTCTTATTTTGCTTGTTAAAACTATGTGTACTAATTTGGCTAATAGCTTCCTTAATTGAAGCTCTATTTACAGTTGATGGAGAGAGACAGCTTGTAGGGACATGCCATCAAGTTTTTTCTAGCGCAGACAAGGCTCTATAAAGCTGCATTTTTAGTTCTATAACTCTGCAGAATTGAAAATCGGGGCATCACTTGTAAAGCTGAGTGGTTTGTCCCTGGGGTATTGAATAGAAGGCAAATCTTTGGCATCAGGAGGCTCCGTGTTTGTTTTGGGAAGGAGAGCTGGCAGAGATCCCAAAGCTAACTCTGAACATCTGAGGAAAAGGCTGGCTGGAAAGAATTATGTCGTGACGCGGACAAGGGAAAGCCAGGAAATTCAAAGCCAGGACAGAGACTCTTACCTTAACTCGTTCTGGCATGGAAAAAATAATTGTGAAGTGTTAACACCACGTCCTTGGGACACATACTTACAAAATGTGCTGGTGTTTAAGAGTTCCTTGGAAGGATGGATGTTTTTACCAATTTGTCATGGTAGAGGTTAGAGAACTGCTTGGACAAGTGGGAGGTTTAAGCCGTAACTGGAGGAGAAGACATGGATCATCATTGCTAAGTCTCTATGCTTTTGCAACTGTCTTGGCAGGGTTATTTGGCCTGGGATGACACGTGCTACTCTCCTGTTATTACCTCTATAGAGCTGAAGGGACAAAGGAACCATTTTCTTTCTTTCTCTCCAACCAACTTTGTCTCACCAGCTTTGCAATGTGGCAGATCCCAGGGCTTCCCTCTTCTTGTGATTTTACATTCTCGGCATTACAAAAGTCCAGCTGCTTGTTGGGGTGACAGTTAAACTGCTGTTGGGAGGATTAAGATACTATCACAGGCTGGTTACTGGGAAGCGGTTTTGCAGATGGACTTGCCGCTCT
>NW_010310649.1:6716-12344 GCF_000700745.2 Antrostomus carolinensis
CTTTTGCAAACAGAAATTGCTTTGCCTGCTTCATCTGTGTAAGGTGAATGTGTGGTTTTGTTTTGCTGCCTGTTTGCTCTGAGTATGCAGTGGAAGAGAGGATCCCCCAGCCTGGTGCACAGCACCTGAGAGGAGTGGGCAGCAGAGTCTGCAGCAAGAGGGCAAAGAAAGGTTCCAGCAGTGAGGGGGGCTGAATGGTGCCCCAGGTTTGTAACCCCAAAGGTTACAGAAGCCTGTCCCACAGGGAAAGGCTTCAAAACACGGTCCCGCTGTAGGGCTGCTGCTTCCTGTTTTGTTAACAGCTGCTTGGGAGGACACAGGTTGGGACCGTGGTTTTTCTGTGCCCTCTCTGCTGGGAAATGTGCAGGGTAACCTGGAGTAACAGCCGTTAGAGAAGCCAGATCATTCCCATCTTTTTAGAGCAGAAGTCAAGGCATACTTACTGGATGCAAAGGATGAAGGAAAATGGCTGGGCTGTGCCCTCATCACACAAAAGTGAAGCACCTCTCTGTTTCTACACTTAGCAAAGTCTTGCTCTTACGTGGAGTGGACCAGGTCCAGCTTTTTGCTCTTACTTGCTTCCCAGGCAGGTGTCCAGCAGCACTCCCGCCTGTCTGTGATGCAGAGGGCACCCTCTGATCTCCAGGTACTTCCTAACCTGTGCAGAGAGGTGGAGTGAAAGCTGGGTCTCAGCAGCCACCTGCACATGCTCAGAGGCCAGATCCTGCAGGACCTGCACCTGGACCTTGCTGGGATGGCGGTGATGCATGTCCTGAGCAGGGCCAGGCAGGATGTGTGCAGCCAGCAGCACAGCTCTGAGTTGAGGCAGCACGTAACGATGCTGCAAGCATGGGGCAGTTTTCTGTCACTGCATCCTGTTCCACACAGGGCTTGAAAGCATCCTCTTGGGTCAGAAGCATTTTATCACTCTCGTTTCATTTACGTGCTACCCTGCCAGATTAGCCCTGCTCCAGCAGGGCACCAGCTTTTCTGTCTTAACGGATAAACCTCTGTCAGCCAGATCACGTCCAACTCACAGAATAACCCCACCAGAAGGCAATGAGGGCTCAGATAAGCTCTGAGTTCAAAGGGGCAATTTTGGCTTAAAACTCAATGTGTCTGACGGTGACTTTAACCTGAGGTGGGGACAGCGATTGCCCAAGATGCCTGAAGCAGAAAAATTTTTCAGAGAGAGAAATAGGTTTGTAGGTACAGCCCTGGCTGCTGGCACAGCACAGCCTCCTGTGAGGGGCATGTGGCAAAGTCAGAAAATGCTTTAATGCTTTGCCATGGATTAAAAAAATCGAAACAATCACAATGCATATCTCCTAATAAAAGACAATACAGAAAGAAAATCAACTATATCAGCTTCTTTGGTTGTTACACCCAGATTAATGAATAATGCATGCATACACCTACACATGCAGAGACATATGTCTTTGTGCACATAATTACAAGTTGTTGTATAAAGATTGCAGGTGCTTCTATTTTAACCCTGTATTACAGTATCTTGAATTCAGCCTAGAAGTCACTCCAGCTTGATTCTCATTTTTCAGTGTCCTGGTTTGTAGCTGGGACAGAGCTGGCTTCTGTTTAGCTAGAACAGCACTGGGGTTTGGTTTCAGCTGGGATTTGTTAAGAGAAAAATGTTGATAACACACTGATGTTTTAATTTTCATCACTGGAAGTTGAAGGATTTCGTGTTTTGTCAGTCTACAACTGTGAGATCTAAGGGGATGAGGAATATTGAAGTGAATCAGCTCCATGGGCATTTGGCTCTGCCAAGGGGCTGTTCCATCTCCTGTCCCCCATGGGCAGATTCATGAGGGGCTCTTCCTCTCTTGCTCTCTCTGGCTTTCGCTCGGGCTCTGGCTCTCCCGGGATTGTGGTTTTGGTTCGGGATTGTTGCTCCTCCAGGATCATTATCTGGGAATGGGCCGGGCTTGGTTGGTGGGTGGTGAGCAATGGCACTGGGTATCACTCATTTTTATATTTTATTGTTATTATTATTATTTTAATATCATTATTATCTTAATTTTTATTTCAATTATTAAACTGTTCTTATCTAAACCTATGAGTCTCTTTACCCTTGCCCCCCAATTCTCTCCCCTACTCCCTGGGGGGCAGGGGAGGAGCCGGGGGAGTGAGTGAGCACCTGTATTTGGCTGTTGGCCAAGGGAAACCATCACATTCACCTCACCTCCTACCACCCTCTTTCTCTTCTCCAGAAGCTCGTGGGATGGGGTAGTTGATTTGACAGTTAACTGTGTAAAGCAACTATTGTCTTAGCATCATCTTTCCAAAAATCATGTTCTGGGATACAGGTACAGCCCACTGTGTGCGCTGTGTCTCCCCACAAATCATTGGTCTTTCCATGCTCCAGTTTTTGGATTTGCAGGGGCCAGATTCTGCTCCCTGGAACTTGGGCATGAATGTGGACCAGCTCCAAAGCAGCGGGCTGTGCTCTGCTCTCCCTTTCCCTGCTGTGAGCAAGAGGTTACTCGAGGTAATTCAATGGTATTTCAGTGGAAATACCCAGGGGTGACATGAGTGCAAGCGCAATGTGGGAGGGAAGGTCTGAATTTGCATGGGTACAACCACGATTAGCATTTGGCTGCCATGCTTCAGCGCCTGCGTCAAGATGGGATCTGGCTGCTGGATGTGCTGCCGGGTGTTTCTGCCATCCATCTCTGGTTTCAGGTCAAGCAGCTCTCCCGCTGTCGGTTTTCATACTCCCTTTGTTGCTCCTTGTACAACAGCATGACCACTAATTGCTCCAGCTAATTAACTGTTAAAAGACAGTATCCTGGTCCTCAGACCAACCCATGGATTTGAGAAAAGCTTTCCTGAGAGGCAAAGGCAGTTACAATTATGAACACCCTAGAACCATGTCATTGGAGCCTGCACCTGGGAGACACAGCATGCCACTTTGTTTTCCTTTTGAGGGCCTTGAGCAATGTTTTTTGTTAGTCATCAGTCACGATGCTTTGTAGTGGACAGATGGCATTTTTCAGGTGGTGATGGGTTAAATGAAATCAAGTATTTGAATTTGAACTAAAATAAATTATCTAATCAGACTGTTTTCCTCTGATGTCTATCCATGAAATACAAAGTGGCAAGCAACACCTCTGGACTTAAAACTTTAGTCCCTTCCTAAGAGACTGAGTGTCCTGTGCAGCAGAGATTTCACTGGGTTCCCAGGGATTTCTTGCATTATTTAAAGTTTGGTGTCATAATAAAAATAGCTTATTTGCTTCTTTTGAAGACTTTTGTATCTGGCTAAGCACTTCATTCTCTGAGTAGCTTTGTACCTTCAGAAGTGGGGTGCTATGGAGGTAACCCCCAAAAGACGTCCTGTGCAAAGGGAATGTATAATGCTATTGAGACAGCAGCTCTGGCTGCTCCTTACCCAGCCAGGGACAGCTGCTGGTAACAAGACCCTTGTTTTTGTTGACCTGAGATCTCATTTCTGGCAGACCTATGCAATGACTGGTGCATCACAGAAGGCAGAACTGTACACAAGCTATAAATCATAGGGTCTTTTCTTTCACTGCCTTTTGCATATAAGGTAAGAGCAGTCCTACTTTCTTTTGACAGTGGAGTAATTTATCATTTGAGGGTGGCTTAATGAAAACCCTGCTGTTCTTCTCACTGGAATTTGAGAATTGACATACAAATAAGTCCTTTCTTGACCTTTCCCTCTTGGCCGCTCCTGGAAATTAGAGTGTCTTCATTTTAATGAGCTCAGATGATTAGGGAGTTGCAGGAAAAAAAAGTCATCTTCAGAAATACCTATCTGCCTCTTGTGAATATGTCAGGACACGTTTTTAGATACAGAGCTCTCTTACCTGAACAGGCTTGTGCTCTCCTTTTTCTGTGACTTTTCCAGCTGAGTTATTTCTTGGCTCCAGCTATGGTTTATGATGCAAGGCCATGTTTACCTCACATGAGGTATGTTGCAACATATAGACCAGATCTTCAGCGGGTATAAATCACCCCAAGTCTTTGCTCCCCTCTCTATCACTTCTGTAGTCAGATCTAGATGGCAAACCATGGGTGACCCATCTCTATGTGTGTATATACACATATATAAAAACACACACCTGGATGTTTGCGATGTATATACATCTTTGCAAGGCTTCCAGGAGCTGTGTCTAACTGATACCACAATCATACAAGCAAAATGGAAGAAAATGCACTAAATAGTAATGGCAGTAAGAACAGAACGAGGTCAGGAGATGCTGATTTCGGGGCTTTCTTCTTTCCCAAGGGCAGACAGAGGGTTCCTGGAGCTGCCTGATTCCCTCCCCATGGGTCTGTTCCTTGGCAATTTGGGCTCTGACCTGTGCCCACGTGCAGGGATGAACGGTGGGTGACATGGAGACAGAGCCCAGCACCTGGCAGTGCTGCCGGGCTGCAGTCCCATGCTTACGCTGTTTGGGACATGACTCCGCTTCAGGGCCAGGCAATGCTGCTTTTCTAGGAGTGATGGTTTGTGACTAAGTACCCCCGGGCTGCAGGAGTTTGGAAAGGAACACAAAATATTTGTCAGTGGTTGAAAAACTCAGCTGGAAGGGTTTTTTACCAAAAAGTTTCAAAACTGGACAGGCATCATGTTGACTTTCAGGTATTTGAAAATTTTCCTTATTTTACCTTTTTTGTTGGGTGAGATGATTTCTTTTAGAACTAGTGTTATGGGGTCAATCATAGATTTCAAGGCCAAGCTCATGGCTATGGAAATACTCCTCCTCTCTTTTTACCAACTTGAGCGCCCAGTTGGAAATCCAGTCTGCTTTCACAGTCAGGGGAGAGGGATGGGCACCTCCAGAGGAAATTCAGATCTTGGTTGGAATCCTGAAGAAGCACTTCATTTGAATGCTTACGGTTTGGTGGGAAGAACCCAGGTTTGGTCTCTACTGTATGTTTTGGGTTTCTGGTCCTGAAGTTGGTGTACACAGCTGTATAGAAGGTGCACTGCAGCTTAGAGAATGTTTGCTGTGTGAGCTATACATTAGAATTAGTGTAAGTTTGGATGTTGTGTAAATAATAGTCTTGTAGTAATACACACACGCTATCTTGCATACATATTTATTTAGTAGCAAGATGGAAAGCTTGGAAGAGAACCGTGTTTGCAAAGGGCTGTAATGGCAAACATTTCCTTCTTACGTCAATGTTGTGCAGCACATAACAGAAGCCAATATATAATTGAGAATCTATAGGAAAGATAAATTATTCTAGCAGTGTCAAATATACATGCAAAAAGTATGGCTCCATATTTATATTTGCAGTTTATTAGCAGAAATAGATGGTGAAGTGAACAAGAAATAAACTATACAGAAATATGAGAGAAGTGTCAGTAAACCTTTCCCTGCTACTGCTTTTATCCAAACCAGAACTGAATGGTTCAGCTACAAGGAGAGCCAAGATGGAATAGATAGTCATTATTGTTTATGAAATTAGGGTAAAATCTGGATGGAGCTACTGCATGTAAATGTGCATGTTGCTATGTGCAGGCACGTATATGCATATATGATTCCTTTAGGCCTTAAATCACAACAGGAGTCTCACAGTGACACTGCACCAGGACGGGATTGTTCTGCACAGGTGTGGTGGGTTGACCCTGGCTAG
>NW_010310650.1:0-1884 GCF_000700745.2 Antrostomus carolinensis
TATATCATTTTATATATTTTATATATTTTTAATATAAATATAATCATGGTCCCATGAATACAAGTAGACACCCAGACCCACTGCATGAGCTGGAAATGGGTAAATTCAGGCTGGAAATGGGAAAATTCAGGCTGGAAAATGATAAATTCAGGCTGCAAATGGGAAAATTTGGGCTGGAAAGGGTATATCATTTTATATATTTTATATATTTTTAATATAAATATAATCATGGTCCCATGAATACAAGTAGACACCCAGACCCACTGCATGAGCTGGAAATGGGTAAATTCAGGCTGGAAATGGGAAAATTCAGGCTGGAAAATGATAAATTCAGGCTGCAAATGGGAAAATTTGGGCTGGAAAGGGGTAATGGAAATGGGTAAATTCAGGATGGAAATGGGTAAATTTGGGCTGGAAATGGGAAAATTCAGGCTGGAAATGGGTAAATTCAGGCTGGGCACCAAGCAGCTCCTCAGGGGTGAGGTGGACAGGGAGGTTCAGCTCAGGCAGGTGGTGGGTGCAGGTCTCTGCCCTGGCTTTGCCCAGCACCCTGGGCAATCCCCGTGTCTCCCGTGGCATCAGGCGATTCCCGGTGATGAGCGGCTGTGGTCACCCTGGACTGCGATGGAGTTCAGCCCCAGTGCTCCCAGTTCATCCCAGTCCCTTCCAGTGGTGGAGACCCAAGGGCCCCAGTGAGGGTTTTGCGAGGTGCTGGGTGGGAGGGAAGGGACCGTCCCCTGGTCACTGCTTTAGCTCATGGGAACAGAATGTGTCCTGCCCATGGAGCCCAAAATATCCCCTGGCACCATCTGCACCCGGCGCCAGGCCGGCTCCCTCCTGTAACCCCACCGTGCCCAGCCCGGCCAGCGCTGCCAGCCCGTGGCCGTGCCACCGGGTCACTGCTGTGGGACAAACAGCGTCACCAGGGCACACCAAAAAACTTTTGTGGCAAAAATTTGCTGTCTCCAACTCCCCGAAAGGAGGGTGGAGAGAGGTGGGGGTGGGTCTGTCCAACCAAGGACCAAGGGACAGGACAAGAGGAAATGGCCTCAAGTTGTGCCCAGGGCAGTTGGGATGGGATGTGAGGAAGGATTTCTTTGCTGAAAGGGTTCTGAGGCATTGGAAGGGGTTGCCCAGGGCAGTGGTGGAGTCCCCATCCCTGGAGGGATTGAAGAGTCCTGTAGACACAGTGCTGAGGGACATGGGTTAGTGGGGGACTTGTCAGTGTTGGGTTCATGGTTGGACTTGATGAGCTAAAAGGGCTTTTCCAATCTTATTGATTCTATGATTTGCACCCGGCCAGCACCAAGGTGGGCACTTTTGTGTCCCTGGAGTGCCAGCAGCCATCCCACCAGGGCTGGGAGCCAGAGTCCCCCCAAAACCAGCTCGATCCGTGCCGGCACAGAGGGAAAGCTTGTCAGGGCGGGTGTGGAGCAGGGACAGGCTGTTTGCTCCAAAAGGGCTTTTCCAATCTTATTGATTCTATGATTTGCACCCGGCCAGCACCAAGGTGGGCACTTTTGTGTCCCTGGAGTGCCAGCAGCCATCCCACCAGGGCTGGGAGCCAGAGTCCCCCCAAAACCAGCTCGATCCGTGCCGGCACAGAGGGAAAGCTTGTCAGGGCGGGTGTGGAGCAGGGACAGGCTGTTTGCTCCGGATTTCAGCGTGACAACGTGGCTGTCACCGGGAAGATGAGCTGCTGTCCTCGCTGGGGACAAACCTGGTTTATTCTGAGGGATCTGTGGGCTCTGGGCACCACGGGATGTAAATCCCAACGGGGGGAGGATTGGAGCGTTTCAGGCCTCAAACAGCAGCCAGGCAGCGGGGAGGGCTGGGATGGGGGACACCCCCAATTCACGGTGTGTCCCCCAGCTGCTGTCACCT
>NW_010310651.1:0-3606 GCF_000700745.2 Antrostomus carolinensis
TTTGTTTGTTTGTTTTCCCCTTTAAATGATTACTATTTGAACCTGTTCTCCAGCTGCTCAGCGTTGGTAGGCGCACAGTGCTGTGGGAAGCTCTGTGGGGGAGGGATTACCTCTTCTTATGTGCCAAATGCTGTGATTAACGAGGGTGTCAATGATATTTAGCAAACAAGTGTCGTGCCCAATGTTGGGGTTTTTTTTTCAGTATTCTCAGTGTATCAGTGTCTTTGGTCCAGTAGAACTTGTTGCCGTAAGAGCTGCTGAATTGCCTCTGGCCAGGTAGTGAGTTGTGAACCTTAAAAGGAGCCTCTTTATCTTCTAATTTCCCAGTCTGGCAGTGAGCTGTGAACCCTAAAAAGTGAGGTTTTATCTTCTGACTTCCCACTCTGACAGTTAGTGAATTGCAAATCCTAAAAAGTGTGTTTTTATCTTCCAGTTTCCTACCCTGACAGTTAGTGAGTTGTGAAGACTAAAGAGGGAATTTTTACCTTCTGATTTCCCACTCTGACAGTGAGTTGCAAACCCTAAAAGGAGCATTTTTTATCTCCTGGTTTCCCACTCTCGCAGTCCTTGTTGCTGCCCTGTTTTTAGGGTGAAGTTCTGTAGTTTCTGTGGGGGGCAGGCACGTTAGGGGGTGGAGGAAAGAAAAGGGAAGTTGAGTGGTGGGACAAGTGCGAGAGGGAGGAAACTAAACAAGTGCAGCCTGCAGGAGCTGAACAGGAGGGTTGAGTTGTGAGAGGCCAGCGCGTGCTTCTGAGGGAGGAGTTTGGGTTCTATCATAACCGTTCTGGGAGAGGTATCTGTTAAAACAAGACTTGAAAAGTCTGGCTAGAAAGCAAATGTAAACAGGCATCTGCAGCTGGGACTTGCAAGCACTGTTTTAATAAATAGTAATTTATTTGGATCTTGTATTTACAGTTTGAAAGGCATCAAAATAGCTGCTCTTCTTTCAGGAGATATGATGCAGTTAAGTATTCTAAGGATATAAGATACTACCCCACAAGTGAACACTTTGGTACGTGTCTGTGTCTATTTTTGTGTATCTTTAAAAAAAATAAATATCGAAAAAAGAGTGGAAGAGTCTCTGGTGTGGGGTGTAAATGGGAGCAGATCTCTTCCAGCCCACGTGCACTGCTGTTGATCCACTCACCTCTTCCAGAATCCACTTAAAGGCTAAAACATGGATTTAGAAAAGCTGTGCTGAAAACTACCCAAACTGGAGGTTACGTGTTACCCGGGGTTGTGTGACTGGATTCATGGCAGAGGCAGCCAGAACTGGGAAAAAATGAGGAGGAGCTTGCCAAAACCCTCAGTTTTGGCAAATATTTCTATTTGTGTGTTTGGCAGGAAGGTGAAAATATTCTGATCAAACTCCAGCTCCAACCTTCAAAAAGGTTCCCTGCATTTTGGGTTTGAAATCGTGTCTTTTGATTCTTGCCCTAGCTTGTGTGCTCAGATTGGCTCCTCAGTTGCTGATGGCTGAAGCTCGTAGGGTGTGTTATAAAACCGCGTTAAGAAACGTGGCAGCTCTCAGGTACCCGGTTCTTCTGCTCCTGAAAGGGAACACAGAGCTCTCCTCGAGCTTGAGAACCCTTCCACTTTGTCTTCAGTGGAGTGTTGCATCTCTGTGCAGGGAGGTGATGGGAATGCGAGGAGGGGAGAGCATCGGGGTCATATGTACTCTAATTAGCTTAATCTGTTCTCATAGTTCAGTACTAGAATCACAGAATCCCAGACTGGTTTGGGTTGGGAGGGACCTTCAAGCTCATCCAGTCCCACCCCCCCTGCCAGCAGCAGGGACACCTTCCACTAGACCAGGTTGCTCAAAGCCTCATCCAACCTGGCCACAAACACTTCCAGGGAGGAGCAGCCACAGCTTCTCTGGCCAACCTGGGACACTGTCTCACCACCCTCACACCAAACAATTTCTTCCTCACATCTCAGCTCCATCTCCCCTCTGACACTTTCAAGCCATCACCCCTTGTTCTGTCACTCCCTGCCCTTGGCCAAAGTCCCTCCCCAGCCTTCCTGGAGCCCCTTCAGGTACTGGGAGGCTGCTAGAAGGTCTCCCTGGAGCCTTCTCTTCTCCAGGTTGAACAGCCCCAACTAGTTGGACACAAAGTGGTAAGCAACAGGAGTGTGACCTTTGTGGTTGACAGAAGGACCTTGAGTGGGTATATGAATGAGGTGGATTCAGTGGGACTTGTGGTGAGGCTGCAGCTGGAGTGCTGGGTTCAGTGTTGGGCCCCTGAGTCCAAGAAGGACATGGAGGTGCTGGAGCGTGTCCAGAGAAGGGAACGGAGCTGGGGAAGGGTCTGGAGCACAAGTGTGCTGAGTTCCCTTGTGGCTGAGGGAACTGGGGGTGTTGAGCCTGGAGAAAAGGAGGCTGAGGGGAGACCTTGTGGCTCTGTGCAAGTCCCTTGGAGGAGGGTGGAGAGAGGTGGGGGTGGGTCTGTTCAACCAAGGCCCAAGGGCCAGGACAAGAGGAAATGGGCTGAAGTTGTGGCCAGGGCAGTTGAGATGGGATGTGAGGAAGAATTTCTTTGGTGAAAGGGTTCTGAGGCATTGGAAGGGGTTGCCCAGGGCAGTGGTGGAGTCCCCATCCCTGGAGGGATTTAACAGATGGGCAGATGAGATGCTGAGGGACATGGTTCAGAGGTGGCATTGTCAGTGTTGGGTTTATGGTTGGACTCGATGATCTCAAAGGTCTTTTCCAACCTAACCAATGTGATGATTCTATAAGCTGTGCTTGCTCTGGGATGTGTAGGACCATTAACTGCAGCAGAATTGCAGTGCCAAGTAAGGAAAGGGTGCCCCGCGTGGGCAGCGCCTCAGGGAGGAAGTTACTGTCGATAAACAACCTTTTTCTCGTTTCCTGGCTCACTCGGTGAGTTTGCAGCTGCAGATGACTCTGAACTTGTGACGTTCCTTGGGACAATGCCTGGGTGTCCCTGCAGTTACATAAAAAGCTTTGTGAGGTAAGGAGCTGATCCTGCAGAACACACCAGTTTAGGATGATGGTAACACGATTTTAAGATGAAGGCACTTCATGTGTGTCTGACCTGGAGCAGACTCTTGAGGGACAGTCCTGGGGTGAGCAGGGAAACTGCAGAGACCCACCAAGGGGACAGTGTTTCTGGAGAAAAGAGATGATTTCTCTGGTCTGCTGAAGGCTGGAACAGGCAGGTTACATCTCCACAGGTAAACTGGAGTTTTAGGGCTTGTTTTCTGGCCCCAAGCCCCCCTCACAGGATCTCTGCGTGTCTGTACCCCTGAACCTCCATCCTTGGAGCCCCGTGACAGGGTTTGCACTCCCTGTGGCAGGCTGGCCTGTGCTGATTCTTCAGCTGCACCGTGAAGTGGTGCCCAAGCTCGATTTGTGATCTTGCGGGTGGGTTTGCGCCAGGGACCTCGCACTGACCTGGCGGTGTGGACAGCCTGTGCGGTGGTCATGAGGCTGTGGTGGTCCCGTGGTGACCAGAAAACTGTAACTGCTGCCTGGTGAGCTGGTGCAGGAAGAGGAGAATGAATGTTCAGCAGTGCTGATTTGGGCTGATGTGGGTGAGCATTGTCTTGGTCACCCTCAGCAGGTTTGCTGATGACCCCAAG
>NW_010310652.1:0-7817 GCF_000700745.2 Antrostomus carolinensis
CACGGAGCGAGCCCCGGTCAGAGTTTGCCCGCCGTTCATCCCGGCCGTGCCGCGCTGCCGGCCCTGTGGGCGCCGCAGCGGCTGAGCCCGGGAACGGGGCGCGCAGACCCCGTGCTCCGGGTGTCCTTGGCTGTAGCTGCCGCTCCTGGCTCAGGAGCGAGGTGAATGGTTTCAGGGAGGCACAGCAGCGGCATGGTTGGCCTGGCGAGGCAGCGCTGCTCTGACCGAGTGCGTAATTAGTTCAGTTCTGCTGCGGTCGCCTGCTCGGTAAATTGTGCTTCGTTGGTCAAAAAAGGAGCTTCAGCTTCACATACGCTGTCAGAATTCGGTCGTGTTTTTCTAAGGGAGCTCAGTGCGCTCACTCGGTGGGTTTGTTCCGTGTTACGCTACTGACAACTGTCGTCAATGCAAAGGATAAAGTATTTTAAAGTATATTTCTTACTGACCCCTTTTCAAGTGAACATAGCTGTGCTTGGTGTATCTGGATATTCCTGGAAATAGAAACGTGACCCCATGAAGCTCCCCGCAGTATTTTACAAGCTTGCTATAATTGCTGGCTTTTCTGCTTGAGCTGAAATTCCAGTTGTCATCCCCTTAGCATAAAGACTGTATGAAGGCGCAGTGGTCTTCAATGGGATAGCTGCGTATTAAAAATACTAAATCTAATGATGGATATCTACAGAGAAGGCTAGATGCCTACTGATATCTAGCGATAAACGTCAAATCTCTGTAAGAGTTCTGACTGTAAACACAGCGTTTAAGAAGGCAGAGCCTTATGTTGTTACACGTCATGCCTTTAGTTCTTTCTCTTTTAAGCTTTTCGTTGTTACTATTAAAATGGTTCTGAAACTGTGTGCTCTCAGAAGATGTCAGAAGGAGATAAATACCTGCAACAGGCAGATACCTTGCCTTACTGATAGGGCTTCTTTGTGGCAAGTGGTCAGTAAGTGGAAGAGCCCGCTCCACTCCCACTATGGCACAGTGAATCCAGTGTTTAATGCTTAGAATTTGTCCTGTTTATGTTCTTGCCCTCGCTGAATTGACACAAGTGCTTGCCGTCTTATTTGCTGATGATTCCCAACTTTTTACTGTGCTGCTGCATGCCTTTGCAGTTCGTCATGGTTCCTTGTCTGCCAAATTTGGTGGGTAATAGTGCCCTTTAAGTCTGATTCTGGAAGTAGTTTCCATGTGGCTTGTCATCTTAATCAGACGTTTGCTCATAGTTTCTAAAAGAATTGCCTGCCTTGCTGTAGACATGGCTTATTTTAGAACAGTATTTCTTAATTGTTTTTTAAAATTTATGCAGGGAATTAAATATGGTGAATAGCTTAACCAGAGTTACTAAATAATCCTAGAATTCTGAGATGAATGAAGACTTTTTTTTTTTTTTTTTTTTTAAATAAAGTCCTGCATTGATTTTTCAAAACCGCTAAGGTTAGTGGAGTTAAGCCATATATAGTTCAGTCCGGAATGTGGCTGATTGGTCCTTTTCCTGTCTGTTCCTTGGATCTTTATAATACACATTTGAAAAGATCTTTTAGGAGGAAAAAAGAATTCTGTTTTTCACCTCCAAAAGCACAATCTTTAAAAATAGTGCCTTTGTATATGGGGTAATGTTTCTATATTTGGTAGCAAAGCCATATAAAGCAGTTGATCCTAGACAAAAATAAAACCTTTTGACTGAATGACCTTGCTTATTTTTCCAAGTGCTGGTGCTTATATGCTCTCACAGGGATTTAGTTAATACAGATTTTTATGTTTTTATGTACTTTAAGAATTCCTTACAGCTGTTCAATAAGGGAAACTTGCACATGAGGAAGATATTTGGACTTTCTGCCCTGATATTTATGAAGGTATGGGAGGATCTTGTTTACATATTCAGGTTTTGCCAGCTTTGTAAGATGATACTTGTTTCTCCATCATTGGAGGTCCAGCCTATTCAGTAGATTAGAAATGCTAGAAAATGAAATTTCCCTTTTAGGTAGATTGTTAAAGGTCCCTTTGTTATTTATTTTAAAAGATGGAGGAACGGGAGGGAGAAGAGGGAGAGAAGAGATCACCCTGTTAAGGATTTAATCTTCTCAGCCAGAAGGTTAAGAAGTCTGCCTGTCTGCATCAGACTGGCACTGCTGCGAGCCAGCGATGCAGTAAAGCCATCCAATTTTGAGATAGCTCTGTTGAGCTGCATAATTCAAGTGAGTGTGTCCTCATTACAGAGCAGCTCTTAACCTACATGCAGCATTGTATTAGTCATAGGTAGGGAATATGACCCTTTTCCCCGTACTTTGTGAGTTGTAAGAAAAAGTTCTTTTTTCATGAAAAGCTGCAGTTTTGGCAACACTCAGGCTATGAACATAGGCTGATGGGGAAGTGGGATAAACTATCAGCCTAATTATATAGCTTGGTCTAGCCCTGATTTGTTTAAGGGTTCCTTCAGCAAAAAGACCTCCAGAAAAATGGACCCTCAAATTCCCGGTGTATTTATGATGGTGTGTTTGGGAATTAATGTAGCATAAAGTCTGGTGTGGCTTTTAGCGTTCCCTCAGTAGCTCTGAAGTTGGTATGCTTATGTTGGAACAGAATCCAAGTTGAGGTGGAAGTAGGGTGTTTCTTGCTCTGGAATAATCGTGCCCATACATGGAGTTATTTAGAGGCTACTTTCTCTACACAACACAGAGATCTTTAAAACGTAATAGCAAGAAAAACCTGCCAGCTTTGGGGCACTCTTTTTATAGTGTCTCATAAAGTAACTGGCTACAGGTTAACTCTGGCTTGCCTCGCTCTTGTCACTTCTGTAGGATTGTATTAGTATCTTTCCAGATACTTAATTTGCCTCAGGAGGGCCTCAGGTTCTCAGTAAACTATTAATATGTACTAGGAAATAAAAAAAAAAGAAAGACACAAAACTAAAGATTTAAGTCCTCCTCCATGGAAATTTGTGAATGTTTAACCAACTAGTGTTTTAAAAGTAATTTCCAACCAACCACTTAAGAAAGAAAAGGGAGCATGTGTTGCATCTGTAACTTCTACCAGAAGATGAAGAATGTAATTCTGGGTTTTCAGGGGTTTTTCTGTGTCCTTAATTTGTGAGGGTGGTGACGCTTATCTTTTGTCTGAAAGTAGGGTAGAAGAATTCTTTGAGAACCCCATTTATGGTGAGGTAATTGGAAATTATAATTTATCTGCTTAGCTCCAGCCTTCTGGTTCTCATTTAGCAACCTCAGTTCCAATAGCATTATCTGAAAACCACACAATCTAGCAACTGGTACTGGGAATAAAGAGGCTTTTCTCAGTAAGGACTTTAAGACCTGAGGAATTGAGCGATATGAGCCCAGAACAGGCAAGAACAGTGCTTAAACTTATAAGGTGCTAACACGATTTCGCTGTTTTCACGGGCTTAAAGTATAGTTTAGCATTGTTTTGTAATGTGATTAGTACCATAAGTACTTCTTTATTTAGGCTGAGCAGTGGAAATTATCTTTCCAGTAAATCTTGCATTTAACGTGATTCAGCTTTTGAGTGTTGCACAGACAAAGTCTGAGGCTGGGACTTCTGTGGAGCTCCCCAGTTCACTCTTCTTTCAGTAGCATCTGAACATCGAGATGAATAATTTCTTTGAAATGTGGGTAGCAGCTCAGCAAAATGTACACAGTGTGCTAGCACATTGTTTTGTTGGGAAGTGTTACCACATCCAAGAAATCTTAAAGAGCCATGTTGTGCGTGCCATTTGGAACTATTTCCCCAGACGTCTCTTTAACTCCGTGTTCTTCCAAAGAGAGTTGACGCCTTTGCATTTCACCTGATGGAAAACAAATCCCTCCTACCAGGGAATAACAATAGCACTGATGGAAAGTAGCTGCCAAATGCCACTGCTTTCACTCCGACTGCACAATGAAAATGGGAAAAAAAAAAATCAACACAAGGAACCTTAGCAGCTTCCTGGGGAAGTGATCTGTGCCAGTTGTCGCCAAAAGAAAACAGCCCATAAAGTGTTTGGTCTGGCTGAGGGATTGCCCTGTTCTTGTTCCTCTCTGTTCCCCGGTGCGTGGTTCTGGGGGAAATCCGCAGGCGAGGCCGTGCCTCCAGCTGCGCGCACGGAGAGTGCGGGTGATCTTACCCACATCGAGGGCCTGTGAGGTGGGCTGGCTGGGGTGAGAGCCCCGTGGGTGTCCCTTTCAGTTCATGCAGCAAGCGTTTGAGTCAGGCCTGGGTTTCCTGTGGATGGTTCAAGAGTAAGTGTTGGTTTAATGTGAAGTTACTGTACTTGCTCACATCAGCTAAGAAGAATTCTTCACTTTGTACAAGCAGGCTTTGCCACCTGGGTCAGATTGTCACCATCCTGCTGCTGGGAGGAAGCTTGATGTGAAACATAAAACCAATGCAGATCCCTTGTTATGTGTCCTGATGATGAGCAGTCATGACTTACACCCAGTTCAAGTTGAATTTGTACTAGTGAGTGATGCAGCAGTGCCCTGATCCAGTCTTGGTGATGCAGAAACCAAGGCTCGCACATCAGATCGGTTAGGCTTCTGCTCCCTCACACCAGCGGCACTGTCAGTGGCCATAGCGTGAGTTTGAGGGGGAGAAGGGAGTAAGACAGGAACAGACGAAGAGGCTGCCAGCTCAGGGACAGGCGGAAGAGTTCAGGTGGATCAGCTAGCTGTGTGAAGTTAAAGCCCTGCAGTCCAAATTCAGAAATTCCACAAATCAAGTGATTTAGGTTTTCTATAGCTTTGTAATCTCTGCTTTCAAATGGCTGCAGAAAATCAGCCCTGTTGGTCAGGGCCTCAGTATTTAACTGCTTGCTGTGGGAACTGTACTTTTAGACTGTATCCTCATTTTTTCCTATTTTTTGGGGGATTAAAATCTGTGTTTCATTTGGTCTTTTCTATATGCAGTGGAAAAATACTCTGCTGACAGCACACCTTTTAGCATCCCTTTTCATAAGAGAAACCAAACTGTCTGTGTACGTACTTGTTCTGCGTGCTCTTGCTTTGACTTAAAAGCAAGCACACCTAAGAGACAAGATCTGCACTGACTTGTGTAGCACATCAGTGGCTCACTTGGGAAGGGACCCACTGGATACTGCTGGTTTTTAATCTACAGAACCTGGCATCCCTCACCCAAAACCACAAGACAGCTTTGCTGCTTCCTTCTGAACTCGAGAGAGGTGCTGAATTGGACCAAACTGTTTCAGTGTTTGTTGAACCATGCTGGGAAAGATTACAACAGGTATTTTGCAAGACCCTAAGACTCTCCCCGTGAGGTCCTTTTAATGTGAAATACAGTAGCTGTCTGGGGGAAAACAAGCCTTTTTTGTTGCTCTGTTACATATGAATTAGAGTAGTACATTTTTATCTAATGACAGTGAAGTAATAACTAAGATAATAATAGAGACAGTGTAATAGCTGAGAGATATAATGCATTTTAAGACAAGATGCAGGTTTTCAGAGCGTTATCCTATCTCCACAGTCACTCTTCTAGACTAAACAAACCAAGTTCTTGAAAAATTTTTGTGGGGACTTGGTTTTCTGAACCACTCTTTTTTTTATTTCTCCTCTGGACTTTCCTCAGTTGCCTCTGTCGTGTGCCCTGAACCAGCAGGATATTCCAGCTGATACGTCACTGCT
Organism: Antrostomus carolinensis; assembly: GCF_000700745.2. Classification (NCBI taxonomy): domain Eukaryota; kingdom Metazoa; phylum Chordata; class Aves; order Caprimulgiformes; family Caprimulgidae; genus Antrostomus; species Antrostomus carolinensis. The sequence goes on from NW_010310652.1 coordinate 5,631, forward strand.
GCTGAGAGCAGATTTCCTCCCCAGCCTCTGCTATTATGTATTATGCTTCTCTTTTTAATAAACTCCAGATTGTCGTTTGCCTTTTTTTAAAAAATATTACACTGTTGGCTCAATTTATTGTCAGTGTAATCTTCACATCGTTTTTTTGCAGTACTGCTGCTGGTCTGGTATTTTTCCTTTTTGGTTTTGTGCATTTGAGGATTTCTTTTGTGATTCTTTGTACTTTGAGGTCCAAATGTGGTTCTTTGTACTTGGCTGTATTGAAATTCATCTAAATGATGTCTGAACATTTTTCCAATTCATTACGACCACCTTGAGTTCTGCTCAGCTCTTTTGAGGTTGCAGGACTCTCCTTGCAGGTTGGTGTCTCTGCAGCTTTAGTGGGACTACTTGCTGGGTTTTGACCCTAGTCAGTAGGAGAAGCACTGAACGAGTGTTTTTTCAAGCAGCTTTGCACCCATGTTATAGGACTTTGATCCAGAAGGAAGGTGCTTTTCCAGTTTGCTCTGTCAAAAAGTATTTTATATTTGAGATCTGTTGGATTTACTGCTTTCTGCCTGCCTTTAGAGTAGAAGGAAAGAAGAAAAGTATGTTGGTTGATGAGCTTAGATTTTGGCAAGTCCATCTTGACGGCGTATTGCTTTCTAATTTTCAGCTGCCTGTGGATTGTTTAGTAATTTGTTTCAAAGGCTCCCTCTGGGTGCTGAAGGCAGGCTTGTGCCCATGTAGTTCACCAATCACTCTTTTCTCCCTTTTTAGAAGTGAATATTGTCAGCTTACTCCTGAGCTTTTGGAAAGGAAAAAAATCCTCCAAAGTGCTTGCTGAACAGTTGCCTCAGCTTATTTCCCAAACACTAGGATAAATACCCTAACCTGCCAGAGGAGAAAGAACAACCTCAAAGGTTGCAGATACACAAGATAGCTCCATCATCCAGGAATACAGTGATTCAACTTAGTGTGCCTAATTTCTGATAGTCTCATATTTATCCAGCCAAAGCACTTGAAGTGAGTTCCTAAGAGTGAGAAGGAAAGCTTGAGAGATTTTGGTAAAGCTCTCTCATCTCTAAAAAGTGCAGCTTCAGCAGCTTCATTGACAAGATGGTTCATTACAGATCCAAGTGACTGTGGTGCTCCAGTGACAATTTGTGTGCAGATGAAGGTCTGTGCAACAGATTTCAATGGTTTGAATCGTCTGCAACTACTTCAGATTATTACCTCTGTTTTTCCTTAAAAAAATACCTCAAATACACTGCCATGGAAGGTCATCTGTGCAGTGAGCGTATTTCCAACCTGATAATCTGTCGTGTGTGTTGCTTTCTTTGTGTTGGGCTACAAATAGTGAAATTTGTAGATGGGCTTAGTTGATGAAAGCTTATGGTTTATTAATTTTCTTATTTGTTTTGCCCAGCAACTACGTAACACTTCCAAACGTCTAGGTAAGTTCTGTCTGTGAACATCTGATTGACGTACACGTACAAATGCAAGAGAATTAGAATCTTTCTGTATCTGTATACCAGTGCTATAGAAATAACATACTGAACAAATACATCAGAGTTCTGCCCAGTAATTCTTGTTTCAAAAAACCATATGGTGAACAGAGAACTGGTACATCCCTTGCTGTTTTATTTTGGTACGGGGTGCTGAAGGCTTGCACGCTCGGCATGAGGATGCGCTGAGGTGAATCGTGGGAGGGGAACGATCCTGCGCCGGGGACCGAGGGTGCTGCGGGGGCATGGCTGAGTCACTGAGGAGTTTCTAATGTGTCAGTGAGAATGATGTGACACGTCACAACCAAGAGGTGAAAAAGAGGGACTCCCGATGTTTTAATTGTAGGGTTCCTTTTTTTTTTTGAGAGCGAGTCCAGGTAGGACAGAAACAAACTGCGTTTTGGGGCAAAGCTCAATGAAGTTCCTGACAGCAGCCTTGGGCAGGAGGGGGCTGCCTGCGGGTCCTGCGCTGCTGCCTCTGCTGAAGGAAGTGGAACAGGTGTCCCTTGTAAGAACAGATTATGCAAAGAAAAGGTCCAGATTTATCTTGGAATACTGATGCAGATGGGAAGCTGAGCTACAAGGCCTTGGGACTAGCAAAAGGCTGAGGGGAGAGGGGAGCAACCTTGGTGCCTGCATTTTTTCCCCTGTGACCCTCCAAACCAGAGCTGAACTGGGAGGTGTGCCTGCCGTGTGAGGC
>NW_010310653.1:0-1047 GCF_000700745.2 Antrostomus carolinensis
ATGAACCAGGGGATGAACCGGGGGATGAACCGGGGGTTGAACCAGGGGGTGAACCGGGGGTTGAACCAGGGGATGGACCAGGGGATGGACCAGGGGATGAACCAGGAGATGAACCAGGAGATGAACCAGGGGATGAACCAGGGGATGGACCAGGGGATGAACCGCGGCAGCTCCCAGCAGCCGTGACGATCTGTTCTGACACGGCTTGTCCTCCCATCCTGGAGGTTGTAAATCCCATCCCTGCTTCCCACGCTGGCTGGGTATTTTTTAAACCTGCTGCTGCTTTTGCACCCGGCGCTCTGACACCCCCAGGATGTTCTCTTCTCTGGTCTTGCAGCCTCTGATCTGCCTGAGCTCAGCGGGTCTCCACCCAGAGCCACGTCCCCTCCCTGTGCCTTCAGCCGAACCACCGCAGCTAAAATCCTTCCCTTCACTCTCCCCAATGTGCCCACCGAGCTCCAGTGATCTCTCCCCACCTTCCAGGTCCCAGAGACTCCTCCAAACACACCGGGTGCAACTGCACCACTCTCCCTCTCACACATCCACCCTTCCAACAGCTCCTGCTCGATGCTCGCAGTCCCTTCCCGGGACACCCCCACACTCAGCTCTTGCCAAGCTCCCTCCGTGGCTGGAAACTGTTCTGAGAGTCTTTGTGACACAGAATCTCCAGATAAAAGGGCTTTTGAAAGTGTTTGTTAGATGGAACTACCAAGGTGATGCCTTCCAGGTTGCCCAGAGAAGCTGTGGCTGCTCCTCCCTGGAAGTGTTTGTGGCCAGGTTGGATGAGGCTTTGAGCAACCTGGTCTAGTGGAAGGTGTCCCTGCTGCTGGCAGGGGGGTTGGAGCTGGATGAGCTTTAAGGTCCCTTCCAACCCAAACCAGTCTGATTCTATGAGATGTTTTAGCCAGTGATTGTTCCTCTCTTTTTCTCTTCAAACGATGTTTAAGATTTTTGTTCTGTTGTGTTGTGTTGTGTTGCACATCCCGCCACAGGCCCCAACTCCAGAAATCCCTCCAGCTCCCTCACTCCAAGAAGGACATGGAGGTG
>NW_010310654.1:0-4906 GCF_000700745.2 Antrostomus carolinensis
GCTGGGCGAGCTCACGAGGTGCCAATAAGTAACAGTTTTCCGCCCATCGCTAACGTGCGGCTGCGCCTGTACCGGGCGGCGGGAAGTGCCGTGTGCCCAGCGCCGAGGCTGAGCCCCCCGGCCCGGTACCGCTTTTCCTGAGAAGCGGGCACGCTGTTCTGCGCCGTCCGCCAGCCCGCCCGCTGCGCCCGCCGCATTCTTTCCCTGTTCGCTCCGCGCCCTGCGAGCGGCTTTAACGCGCGGAGGAATGAACGTGCGATTCCTCAGAGCTAAACCAGAGAGAGTTTCAAATTATTAAAGGGATTGGTGCAGTCGGAAATAACATTTCACTTCAAGTTGAAGGTGGATGCGATTGTGCTCCACACATATGGAAACGCTCAGGTAAACGATTTGTTTTAATATTGCCTTTTGGCAGCTGGAATTTAATCTATTTTATTTGTACCTTTCTGCAGTTACCTTGCTGGATTCCAGATCAGTTCAGGGAGAACTGGGGTGGATAGCAAGTCCCCTGGAAGGAGGGGTAAGTTTTAAACCGCTATCTGATCAAAAGGGTAAAGGGGGTGATTAGTAACTTTCAGAGAGTCCTAATGGCTCGATTATTGTTGATTGTGGTAAGGAGGTCAGATTTCTTCCCTGGCTTACCAAGTGAATTACTCTTTGTTGGAGAAACTCTATACTCCCTTTGGATAGTTCTGTCATGGAAGAAGTGGAAACCAAAAGGGCAGAAAAGAGGTTTCAGAATTAGGAGATTGGCTGAGGCATGGGCTTAGATGCCTATTTTAAACTGAAATACCAACAAGAAATGTGATCTGGCAACTGAACTGGCATTCTTGACTGTAATTATTATATCTATGGGCCGTCTCGACTGGGAGATGTTCAGGGCAATTGCTGTTCTATTTCTGGATAGAGGAGTAGGGATCAATATACAAGATAGACTTTTTGGCGTGACGGGACAGTTGTCCTATTTCAGAGTGTAAATATAATATGTTTTGGTCTCTGAACAGATAAACTGAACCACCCAGTGGCTGCCAGTGATTCTGTGGAGTTTCTTTTTGTGTACTTTTAAAAGAGACAATTGTAAGAGAAGATTGCTTGAATTTACTGCCCGATGGTGATGTGATGACATTGAGATTCACACATCCCACACTGGGGCTTAGAGCCCCTTTGCTTAGTGAGCTGCAGTCAGAGTATCTCTACTAATTTAGCTTTACATTAGTGGATGGGCACCTTGCTGCTCTCCTGTCTGTGCCCCATCCTGCAGGGTGCCTGGGGCCTGTCTGTAGGGAAAAATTAGGGAAACTCCTGAGAACGCTGGACTTTGGAGTTGGTGGGGTCTGGTGGAGGCAGTACTTCGTGGCATCGCTTGGGATTTTTTTTTTTTAATAAGGAATTAGAAAGGCTTTTTCTTTCTTAAAATGAACAATTTAAGAAAAATGATGGCAATACACACTAATATAAAAACCCCCTGAAATCCTTTTAATATTAAATGGGTAAAACAGCTTAGTATGCCTAAGCAGAAGTAACTAAGTTGAACTGATTGAAAAATAAGTGTTGAAAGATCAGGACCTGTGCACAACAAAGCACTGGATTCTTCAGGAAACCTACAAATTTACTTTTTTGTGTGCATTCCTATCGTAATTAGAAGACGCAGAGCTAAGGAAACAGCAGTGAGTGGAAAGAATCCGAGGTTGCGTTGGTTGGTGATGCATTATGCATAAGCTCTGAATAACCATAACATGGGAGAATGGGGGATTGTTTTGCTCTCCCATTGTTGTTCTGGGTGAACTTGACTACAGTCCTGTCTTGTGCTCTGCCTGAGCACGCTGCTGTCCCTGAAACTCGGGTTTTTCAGAGAGTGGGGAAGTGATTGGCAGGCCTCTGGCAGCGCCCAGGGTGCACATTCACTGCTGATTGCAGGCAATTGCCCTCCTCTTTTGACAGTGTGGAAAGGTACAGCTCTATCTCGGTGAGAGTCGGGCTTCCTTGTTAATCCTGTACTCTGAAAAGGTCGGTTAATGAGACGGGGTCTTTCATACATCTCTCCAAGGGATATCTGCGCTGTATATAAAAATAGGACCTAAATTTTAATAAGTTGGTAGTAGAATTGATGATCAGAGGAGAACTATATATTATGAGTGGCTGTTGGATTCTCCCTTTTCCCCCATGTTTTCTCTGAAAGAACCAGGCAAGCTTGAGAAGGAGGTGTGTGCTCTTCTTGTGGACGTGACTCGTTTCACTAAACCTACATACGTGTGTTCTATTTTTAAGACAGTAGTGAAAAATTTAAGAGTACATGGTCTGTCTCTGAGATACAGTGCTTGGAAAGCATTAATTTTAACTTCATATGCTGCAGATTTATTTCAAGCAGCAGAAATGAACTCCTCCCTTATCTTCCTGGGAAGATTCTGTCCTTCAGTGCTAGTTTTTCTTTAACTCTGTGCACCTTATTGTCTATTACAAAAGGTATTTTTCTAGATCTATACTGTGCAGTTCCTGAGGTGTGAGGGTTGTGTGAATAAGAAGGGCTGGAGATAAACATAGTAATTTAGCAGTGACTAGCGGTAATCAAATATATAGTAGCCCTGGAGGAATTAATGAATTGCATTATAAATATAATTAATGATTTACTCCTGGATTTCACAGTTGAAAAGCAGGTTTTGGGCCCGGAATGTGTTACTCTACATCATTAAACTGTGGGAAGAGTTGAATTATAGAAGTCAGTTACAGCTTGAAAGCAAAAAGTTACAGCTTTTACCACATGCTTGGAGTTACGAACCATTTACAGTGGTGGGAAATTTCAGGCTGTAGTTATTTTCAACTCTGGCATTAAGACTCACTTAGGTTTGTTTTGTGTACCTGTGCTTATGAAGTAAGAAACCCAGTTCTATCTATTTGTGTGTCTGTCAGGAGACAGAGGCATGCTGAGAATGTGATCCTAAACTTGCTGAATTTAGTTGTCTGTCCGTTGACCTCAGCGATCTCTTCACTGAATCCTCTAGCAGCATTCTCCATTCTATAAATGTACCAAAGGAAATCCCATCAACAAGTATTATTTCCCTCTGCTTCTTCCTTTCTCTTGTACCACACACAATATAGGTAGCGTGGACAGTCTGAAGATAAGCAGAATGGAAAGTGATGGATCATAAAGACAATATTGTAACAGTAAACTAGCTCTGTGGCAGCTGTAAATTAAAGAGCTCTGTCTTCTTACTAGCACAGTGTTACACTTTACATTGATAGATGACTTTTTAAGATTTATTTTTTCCTTTTCTGTGAAAAGGAGTGACATGCTGAGTATTGATTTCCCCCCCTCCTTCACTTTAATTTGCAGTTATCTCTAGGCAGCAAATAAAATATTATTCTTTCTGCTCCTAGTGACTCATGGTGCTAACTACTGTCATTCTATAAACGGATTCAGCTAAGCAGGAATCTTTTTAAGTAAAAATCACTTGCATAAGAGCAGTCCCTGTGAGAAGAATGCAGGGTATTATGCAAGAAGCCCCTTAACATTAAGAAGGCTTCTGTTTATCAAAGCCACAGGTTTGGTAGTTCTGAAAAGCACTTCTGGGAAGTCTCTTGAAAGTTACTACTGTTTTCCAAGGATAATTTTATATACTTCATTGTATCACCTGCAAACCCAGACAGTATATAATTATGTGTGTGTATATATATATATATGTATACATATATATACACTTTTTTTTTTAAGAAGGATTTTTCTGATACTGAAGCACTGTGAGGTTTTTGCTGGAAAGATATTGCTCTCTAATGCCCTTACTTCCCCCTCTCTCCCTACCAGGAAAGCACTGCCATACACTTTTGTCTGTCTGTGATGATCCTTATATGTGTTTTCCTTTTATAAGTTCTGCGTGCTGAACTACTGAATTAGGGCCAGATCTCTTCTTTCTATACCTTCCTTGGATTGCAAGTATTGTTGTTTCATAATTATGTGGTGGTTAGTTTGGCACTTCTGAAGATGACTGAACTTGATTTGAGGCATGTAAGTGTTTTGAAGCATGCTGCTATCCTGATTGTTCAGCACTTACCCTCTCTGCTAAACTATTTGGGTTTTTGAGAACATGAATTTAGCTATTTCCTGAGACTTTTCTCTAGGATAAGATGTGTAATATTCCCGCTTTTCTCCACTTACCCATTAATAAGAAACTTTGTTTGGATAGCTAAGTTATAGCAATGTTGCTGGTAGACTGATGATGTCTCCTTACCTGTCCTTCCGTCTCTTAAGTGCCAGCCAAGTCAAGGACCTAGTTCTCTGCAGACAGCGATTTCTGGCTAGCTCCAAAGTAAAGACTATTTGCTGAATGTGACTGGGATACTGCTAGCCCAGGAAAGTAGTTGGCAGCTTAGAGAAAGAATAAGGGGTGATTTAAAAGAGTTTAAAATATGTGGCAGTGGTGCCAGAAGTGTGGATGTTGCTCTGTCTCTGCCCTGTGCTTTTTGTGCAACTAAGTCATGCGATCTCACTGTTTGATGTTCCCATGTACAAGCAGGGTCCATGTGTCTTCTGCCCTGCCTGCTACAGGGGAAACGCCCTACTGTCAGTGCTGTACTATGAGTTTGCAAAGTGTTGCGCATAGCCCTGATCTAGGCAGGGTCCTGTGGGCTGAACTGTAGTGCAAATACACAATAAGTTGATAGCGTATTCTTGGATTGGTTCAGAAGGCTGTTAAAACACGTTTGCTCCTTGAGGTGTTACTTGATTTGGAGCTTATTTTTCCTGAACAGGTTCTCCTTCTAATGTCCAGGTAGTTGAGGTCCTGGCTATGCCTTGATATGCTGGTTTGTTTGTTTGTTTTCCTGTTATGGAAAAAATGCAATCTCCACATTATTTGGGGAAGGGCAGGTTATGTTTGCTTTGAAGCTCTGTTGTTCCTTTTAATAGTGATCT
>NW_010310654.1:4942-29416 GCF_000700745.2 Antrostomus carolinensis
TATGGATGAGAAGAACACTCCGATCCGCACCTATCAAGTCTGCAATGTGATGGAGCCCAGTCAGAATAATTGGTTACGAACTGATTGGATTCCCCGTGAGGGGGCTCAAAGGGTATATATTGAAATCAAGTTCACGCTAAGGGACTGCAACAGCCTGCCAGGTGTCATGGGGACTTGCAAAGAGACTTTCAACCTTTATTACTATGAATCAAACAATGATAAGGAGCGTTTTATTAGAGAGAGCCAGTTTGCCAAGATTGACACCATCGCTGCTGATGAGAGCTTCACCCAGGTGGACATTGGTGACAGGATCATGAAGCTGAATACAGAGATACGGGATGTGGGACCACTCGGCAAGAAAGGGTTTTACTTGGCTTTTCAAGATGTCGGCGCCTGCATTGCTTTGGTGTCTGTTCGTGTCTTCTATAAGAGGTGCCCGTTGACAGTTCGAAACCTGGCACAGTTTCCAGACACAATTACTGGGGCTGATACGTCCTCTCTGGTGGAAGTTCGCGGCTCCTGCGTCAACAACTCTGAAGAGAAGGATGTGCCAAAAATGTACTGTGGGGCAGATGGCGAATGGCTGGTGCCCATTGGCAACTGTCTGTGCAATGCTGGCTATGAAGAACGTAATGGTGAATGCCAAGGTAGGATGAGCCATATTGTACTCTTCATTAGGGCTTAGTTGAATGCATAATTGAATCGGAGATGAGAGTAAATGGAGTGAAGCCAATAATTGGCAGCCCCTGTGGGATGCAGTGGGACAGAGGGGTTTAATGAAGAAGTTCAACAGTTCCAGGTGGTAAGGCTAAGAATTATATAATGAAAACAAATGATACTGCCATAACAGGCAGAAGGCAAAGCACATTTTCTAGCAGGCGCCTAAATTTGAATTGGCTCATGATAGTCACCAAAATGTGAATGACTGCAAAACACTGCAGTTGAGTTACTGTCTCAAGAGACAAATCTTTAAAGTCTTATCTGAAGTGAACTTTGTTAAGTACAGGAAATTCTGGCAAAGTCTCCTTTGGATAATGCAGTGGGGTAAGAACCAGTCGGGGAGGGGGGAACAGGAGTTTTAGCTGGATTACTTTCCCTCTTTGAGAAGGGGAAGTCTTTGGTGTTTTACTTGTTGCAAATTTTTAGCACTAAATAACCCTTTGATATTTGACACTGCTGCCTTTGTTAAATATTTTCATTTCTCAGAGGGTCTCTATTGTCAGCTTAATAATAGAGCTGCTAGGATACTCTTAGAAATGCTAAAAGTCTCCACCCCACCCTCCCACACACACCATCCTGTGTGCTGCAGAATTAGGGATTAAAGTTTGTATAAAAGACAGATTATCCTAAAAAAAAAAAAAATCCCACCCTATGTTCTCTTCACCTCTCCTTTATGGAAAAAGAAGTTGTAAAAGGTTAGGGAAGGAGAGAAGGGAGTTTATAAGTAAAATGCCTTTAGCCTCAGCTTCTAAAGTCTTGCTCTTGGAAGCGTAAATTAAGATCGAACTCAAATAGATTCTTGCACAGGTCAGCAGACTTAATTTTGCTTGGTGCTGAATTGAAGGTCCTCAAATCCTTAGTGCATTTGGACCTGTGGTTTTGGAAAAGGTTCTCTGGAGCCAGATGAGTTTGCTTCACATCTTCTGGGTGTGTTTTTCACTAGGTCATCTTTTTCATCTTGAGACTAAGAATAAGATAGCAGAGCAAGTAACTGACTGGTTTTGTGCTGGATTCTTAAGAGAACAGTGTCTTTTAGATGTCCTGCTTGATTTCTTTTAAATGATAATTTACAGTCAATATAAAGTTCATTATTATGCATTGAAATTAAGCTTTGGCAGGAAAGAAGCACTAGCTATAAACCCTAGCCTTCATTTCTGGTGTTTTTGCTATATGGAAAAAGCCTAAGTGTGCCATATCGGCAACACAATTACTGTGGGCTGTAGAAGGGACTGAAAGATGAGCAGCGTGATGACAGGGCATGCTGTCTGGGGTAAATTACTCTTGTTTTTTTGGAATCCCATGAGATGGAAACTTGAAAACGTGTGCAGCATTAAACATGCGATCCTGTGGCTGCGGTACTGACTGAGTGCTGCTGGTGGCTGGGGAGATGCTGTTACTTTCTAACAGCTCAGTAAGTTCTGGACAAAGCTTCTTGACACCTTTCTAGCCTGGGTTGTGAGAGGAGGAAGTGAATGGGGGGAAAAAAGCATGTTGGCTTATTGCACAGAGATTATTCTGCCTTCTCCTAAAGGCCTTTTAGGTCAGTACTGGGTCACTCTGACACAGATCTACCGTTTTTTGTTGTCAGTGGCCCAGACATGATGAGGTAATTGCTTAACAAATCCTGTGTTGTTCAAGGGAAATCTCTTGAGGTTTTGCTGGTGGGCAGTGGTGATAGTGGGATGCCTTTTCTAATTTATTTTTGTGGTGTTGAACTAGACCTTGGGGATGAATGTCAGTTTACCTACTGGCTCTCGGCTGCACCCAGGGAAGCTTGGGCTCAGGAAACCCAATTCTGTTTCCTAAGTAAAAGGAAGATCAGGTGATGCCATATTAATAATAGGAGATGGAAACTTTCTGGCTCTTGGGCTCTCCAAAGTGAAGTTGGCCTGTACGAGTAGTTTTGAGAGGATTCCAGCCAGCATGTAATTTAAAAGTGCTAAACCCATTTCATCAGCGGTTGTGGTTTCCTTTTCTCACATTTGCCATTCTCCAGCCAGAAGAGTTTACCAGGAAGCTCCTCTTCATGAATTCATGAAGTTTAGCAGAATTATGCAGCTTGCTCTCTGGTTTCCAGCAAGGCCGTTAAAGCAGTTTGACCTTTGACACGGCTGAATGAGGCTTCTCCTGTTCTTATCCCACTTAACTTCATAGTTCCGCAAATGTTCTGCTCCGGCAGATGTGTGGAGGGGAGGAGGAGGATGAAGTGAGGAGGTTTCTTGTGGTTTTTGTACAGAGGACTGGGGGCAAATGGAGAGACTTTGAGTTTGGTAAAGGTGTAAAAGGGTACTGGGCTGGGACTGGTGCTGATGAGTAGTCTCTACCTCAGTTGTTTTTCAATATGTTGACTGTGGCAGGACAAATACAAGGAAAGGTCAGAGGTTGTCCGTTTCCTCATCCATCTTCCCCTGTGATCCTAGGGTCAGAGTTTGGATTGATTAAGATCTTAAATGTTTGACAAAAGCTTGGTGGGGAAATAGTTTAGGCCAGTGGATCGGAGCTTTGCACTTGTTGGGAGATCCACGGGAGACGTCAGAGCTCCCTGTCCTCTTCTGGGACCTGTGCCCTGCCACACAGTGCTGAGCTGGACCGGTTTGCACTTGGGTTGCCCCAAAAGCTGCTTCAAGTTCGCTCGGCCTTCTGATTTTTAAAGAATACATTTTCCTTGAGCTGCTTTTGCTTTATTTCTGATTAGCGTGTGGGAAACATAATAGGAAGCCACTTCACATCTAAAGTGGTTCCTGTAGTGGGAGTTAATGACTCTCTGACCTTGAACAGGATTTAAAAAAAATTGACAGTGGTATGGAGGTGTTTGAATACTGTGTATGTGCATGTGCGTGTGTGTGCAAAATCCCAGGGCAGGAAGGGAAAGGAGCCAAGTATTTAATCCATATTTATTTGGAAAGCTTCACAGGTTATGTCACAGGAGTGGTTCCACAAAATTGGGTCTGGTCACTAGAAATATTGGGTGAACACTGATTCTTTTTTTACAGGTGAATTTGTAGCTGTGAACTTGATGTTAAAACAAAAACCCAACAACTTGCTGTTGATTTTTTTTTTTAAAATTATTATTTATTCTTTCCCAAACTTCTTCCATTATTGGCTATCTATTTTGAAGACCATAAACATTGAATACTGTTGATGGAATGTGAAACTAGCCTAACTAGTGGTGCATCTAAAGGTTAAAGTAATTAGTGCTTTAGGGCAAAATTGAGATATAAAGTAATTTTAAACTTTGCTTGTATGCATCATTGTTATGTAAATTGTTTTGTTACACATTAATATAATGTGGTTTGGATTTAGTTACAATTTCCTTATGATAAAATGCATATCTTTTTAACTCAAAGGAGAAGGGGTGAGAAATAAGCAGGAAGGGAAAAAAGACAGATTAAAGAAGCAATAGACTGTAGCCATCTGTGATGATTTTGATGCTGTGAAATTACAATTCTCAATTTTAGACCTGCCATTTAGTATAAATATGTGAGACAGTTGAGATTTTTACTGTGATATTGTAAAGGTTATGAGAGCCAACAGCTTTGTCTTCCTCTACACTTGCTTTTTTGAGTTGTGAATTGGCCAATTGGCAGAAAATCCAGTATCATTTGAAATATGTCTCAGTCCTGGTTTCATATCACTGCTGTTTTTAGAATTTTCCTTCGAACTTTGATAAGAGCATCTCTTAAGAAGTAATAATTTGAATGATAAGATTCTTTTTATCTCAGAGGCTTTGAAGAGTAACTGTGATCACTGAGAGTAGTAGTTCAGTTTACATCAGAAGGGTGCAGTCTAATTATATTTTTTTCTGTGATAAGATGTTTTGGATGGTGGGTTTTGTAGGGGCAGGGAAGTGAAGTAATTTGTGTGTACTTTCCCATTTTAGTTGTAGACAACTTTTTTTGTCAGAATAACTCTGATGAACAGTCTGGCTGCATAAAAGGGTAATCAGAAGGGTGACTAAGACTATGCAGATTTGAGATTACAGAAGGATTTTTTTTCAGGTTGATTATTTTTGGCAGAGGAGAAAAATGCACAGACTCAACATGTTACGTTTTAAAAGGAGATGAGAAGACGGAAGCTACCAGGAGGGGCATGGCAGCAATACTGAAACACAGTCTGTCTGAACCAAATTTAGTTGGTTCTCTTCTCTGCTGAAGAAGTGATTTGGTTATGTTATATTCTCATGTAGTTAATTAGATCTTCCAGGGGTTGCTCCTCCATGTTTTTTGTACCACCTGGTGCTTTTCAAAATCTCCATTTAAATGTCATTGCAAGGTTCTGTAGTGTTTTCCTCCTCCCTGGCCCCCTCAGAAGTCAAGCTATGGTTGTCAAGCAATTGTCCCTTCATGTATCCCTTGGTGAAAGGCTGGAATTGATTCCTTCTGAATTCCTGATAAAATTTTTGCTGGTACACAGGGATCTGGATTCTTTGTGTTACCAGTGAAAAGCACGGTCCTCAGAATCAAAGCCAGATGAGCTGTTGTGGTGGTATGAATTTCGTGGCAGGTCTGAGTAGTCTTTTGTGGGGCATGGAGACCATCTTCTGGGTTGTTTTTTTGGTTGTTTTTTTTTTTTTTTTTGGTAATAAAAAAACCCAACACCAAACAAAACCAAAACTTTCCAGATAAGTCATCTTGTCTGTGATGACTTCAGCATTTAGAACTTGGCTGGCTAAGGGTTGTTATCTGTCTAATAATATGTTCCACTGAGCTTGGTTTTTATTGTGCTTGTGAGAAGTGATTAAAGAAATGCTCGGCAATACACTTCAGTCTTTTGAGACTGCATCAAAAAGCCCCCCCAAACTTGTGAGATAAATATCTTATCTGGTTTCGTTCCATTATGCCACATCCTTTTGATATGTTGTGGGGAGCAGGTGAGGTCACACAATTTTGTGAATCAGAGACGATTAAGACTCCCATGACTAAATGGCCATTTTTTGAATATTCAGAGCCTGTTTCACCTCCCTGGGAAGCAAACATGTTGGTTCCCTGCTCTTTCCTCCTGCTGGAGACTAGGGAAACTCTCCTTGTGAATGAGGATTGGCAGCTGTCCGCTGTTTGCCTTTTCCATGCAGCAAATTCCTCATTTACATCTTTTGTATACACCCTCATGCAAAGTAGCACACCCATTTCCCCATTTCACAAAGGAGATAAGAACTTCCTTTGGAAACAGCAGCCAAAATCTCCTTCTGTTTATGCAGAGCTCAGATTTGGATTTTATGCAAATAGATTCTGTTTTGATTTTTTTGATCTCTTTGTTTAAGAGAGAGTGTAATATTTGCACAGTGTGCTCCTTGTGTCTTGAGGTCTTCTCTTGGCTATGAGTGATTGTCAGTCAGTCTTTCCTCAGTCTCTACAACCCACTTGCTTGCTTCAAGCCAGCGTGTGGGAAAGTGCGATGCTCCAAAATCTTGGCCTGCTTTGTAAAGTGATGGCTGGAGGTGCAGGAAGTGCCATTTCGCATGCCTGGGGCTGCAGACCCTTGGGTGTCACCTCCTCTAAATGTTCACTGGTGACCATGAAGCCCTTCCATAGCTACAGCTTCAACTGGTGGAATGACTGTCTTCAGGAGATGGGATCCCCCATGCTATAAGTGTGCGCACACGTGTGTGCGTGAAAAAGCACTGCATTTTATGACATTTTCTACGTGCTGAGTTGACCTGCTCAGCCCTGGTGTAGTGCCCTTCAATTTGCTGGCCCAGCTGCAGAAATGGGCTTGGCCTATGGTTGTAGTTTGGTGTAAAGGGGAAAAGGGCTGGTAGCGCTTGGGTAAACATGCACAAATGAGCTGCTGTCTTTATTTATTGAAAGAAAATAATCTGTGAGAAAAGTTCTGCTTTCTTAAGCCTCATGATTACACAAGAACCCATATTTTATTTTATTTTTGGTTTTAGTGGCTTTCTTTTCTTTTTAACTTTTATTTATTTCAACTTTATTTAAAATTGCCTTTGGCTTGAAATAAAGCTGAGGCTCATTAAATGCTCCCAAAACACAGGCTTGTTCAGAAGGGATTTGTTGAAAGGTTTATTGATATAAGTTAGAACACATGCTGCATGAATGCACTGTATTTCTTTAAAGTACTGTTTTTCATTTTGCGTCTTTATAAATCAGTGGTTTGAAACTGGGACCCTGATCGTGTTGGGGCTACATCCTGTAAGAAACCAGAAGCAAAAATGAGGTTGTGGGGGGGTTTTCATTTTTGTTGGATGTCCAATTAGTATTTAACTTGAAGGTAATTTCACAGGGGTAGTAAACTGCTCAGTGTGAAACTTGGTGGCGTAATTAAATGGAGGAAAGGCTCTTTAAAACAACAAAGGAATGTGCGAAAACTTTGCTTTTGTCCTAATAGTCACCCAGAAGGGGAGGCCATGCTGTTAAAGTACAATATGGATGGGTTATTAAGGTTTAAAAAAAACAAAAAACCCCCCCCCCCCAAAACCCCACAAACCAACCAAACAAAAAAACCCCTCAAACTATACTGTACAGTTGGTATTTGCTTTGGCTCATTTAGTCATGGATGCCTAGCGAAAACTGTTTGCTGGTCTACCTTTTTTTTTTTTCTTTTTTTTTTTTTTTTTTAAATGGGTGGGTTTAAATCTCACTGAAGTAATCTGTAAAATGAAGTTCATGTATCCAAATGCACTGAAAGAGATGTGCTTGGAAAGAGGCCTTGTATTTACTGGGGGCTTGGTGCAGCAGGGCACAGGCTGCAGAGAGGCTGCGGTTTCAGCAGGCTGGGCAGAGGTGGGGCTCTTGGGCAGGAGGAGGAGGAGGAAAGATGCTCTGGTGCTGCAGCAGATGGAGGGAGGAAGACTTAGGTAGCTTTCCCAGAGGGACACAGGATGTTTGTCCCCCCCATTCGTCAAAAGAAATCATTCACCTTTCTCTGAGTTACCCACCTTGCATGTTGGAACTCCTTAAAATATCACTCGAACTAAGGCAATCGATAACGATTGCTTCTGCTTGTATATTTGAGTATTTTGTACAGCCACAGTACAAAGCTGCAGTACAGTGTCTTAATTATGCAGATAATCCTGTTTGCTTGTATTTTTAAACTATGGAGTGCTGGGTAATTATTCAATTCTTAATAGAAGGCAAATGGCAATGTAAACAATAATTAGGATGTTAGACTAATACGCTTCAAAGCAAATTGGATTTTTTCATACTGTTCAGCATGAAGTCCCATAAAGCTAACAATTTAGTGGCAAGGAAACAAGTTCCATTTTGTTCAGCATTTCTGGTGTTATCTCTTCATGCTTTGTTTCTGTGAATGAGTTTGTTCTTATGACGCTGCCTGCTCCAGAGCCACCCTCAGGTTGACAGTCATCTCCCTGCCATTTGCCTACGCTCTCTCGTGGCTTCCAGTGGGCTTTTTGTCCCCTGCAGCCAGGGGTTAGGAGTCAGCGGCATCCTGAATTCCCTCTCGTGGAGGGGACGGCTGGTGCTGTCAGTGCAGCTGGGGCTCGGCTCGGTGGGTCGCGGCTGCCCTGGGTCAGGGTCCTGCAGGAGCAGGCTGAGCTCGGTGGCTGAGGCTCTTCCTTCATCTAGGTTCAGCTCTTCTTGCTTGCTGACCAATGCTGACTTTAGAGACGTAGTTGAAGGGAAATTCAATTTTTTGGTTCTTTAATCTTTGAAAGCAGGGTAATATACAGTGGGTCAGAGCTACAGCTCATTATCTCCTTTAGCTTGGAGAGTGCTCCTGCTTTTCACAGCTCGCCTTCGGTTTTACTAGAAGCATGATGTGAGCCACAAACAGGGATGCAAAACACTCAATTGACTTCTGTTCTGTCTGCAAACCTTGTGTATGTAACATATTTCAGTACTTCCACAAACTGTTAATTAAATGCTGTCATTGTATCCATATCCATTCTGTTGTATTTAGCCAGTGATCGAAGACCATGTCTCGGTAGCAAAGCCGTTAGTCAATAATGCTGCTGCTTTACAAAATATTTTAATAATGCTTCTGTCACACCGAGGGTTTTGTCTGGCCTTTGCTGTGCTTTCTTAGCAGTCTGAAGGGATTGAACAATTGGCTTTATTTTCCCCATTATCAATGCTAAGAAAGGCCAAAATGTGCTCCAGAGTTGATGCGGAATTACAGAAATTGAATTATAGAAATTTAATTTTAACTACATTTTACTTTTCTTCTGAGAAGTGGCGGTGGGGGAAATCGGTGGAACACTTCAAGAGGTTATGGCTGATTTTTTTTTTTTTTTTTTTTTTTAATCTAATACAGGCTATCTGTATATTAAAGTGTGCACTTGAAGGGTGTGGATTTTCTTATTTTAAATCCCAGAGGCTTTTTGCCAGGCCACATTTTAATAGCATTAATTAACAAGTCTGTCTTTCCATACATCAAACATCTCTGTCTGGGGAGCTGAAGAATACCAACCAGTGCTTCTGTGAACTTGGTGCTTGAATGCATTTGTTTTCAGTTTTAAGTGTTTTCTGCAGTTAAAAAAGACATCGCTGCTTTGAAAACAGTTTCCTTTTGAAGTGTCCGGCCTAGCAATGACTGAAGCAGCCAGTGGGCAAATTAGCATGTTAAAAGGAGGGGATCAATGCCTTCCCCAGCCTGCTCTCCTCTGGGTCTGGGTCCAGGCAACCCTCGCTGGGGGTCTGGCCAGCTGCACCCATGTGTTTCAGGGGAGCCATCAATAGTGGTGTGGGTTGCATCAAGGTGAGACAGCTTGATCCAGTGCCCAGGATCTTTCAAGGATGGCAATTTGAAAATGGATTTGAGGGAATTGGTAGCTTTGGGTGGACCAGGCAGCTTGTGTTATTATGGAGAGGATTAGAAGGGAGGTGTAGAGAGAAATACAAGATCAATTGATCGTAGGGCACAGGTTGCCTGAACTCCCCTTCAGATGCTGGAATATTCATTTTTGTTGTATTTAGCTGGTGTGTGTAAAAGATTTCTTTGGGCTTTTTCAAGAAACAAGTAAGCACAAATTAAAAAGAGTATGTGGGTAGTCCCTGCTGTTTCACTGAAATGCTTGGGGGCAGTGGCTGTTGGATGAGTATAGCAGGAGATGCTTAGGTACAACTGTGTTTGCCGACAAACCGAAGAAGATGGTTCTGGTTTCCCCAGTGTGTGGTCTGAAGCAGCCCATGTGCCTTCCAACCTGCAGCAGCACCCTCCAGGCACTCCGGGTGGGGTGCTCTCCCCTGCTTTTGGCTTTCTGGGTGCCATACTCCTGTGCTCTGACGAAGGCTGTCCTGGTGCCTCTGGGCAGTGCTCAATGTCTGTGCCCTGCTGGGAGAGACAGCACCTCCACCCCTCCTTGGGAGTGGGGTGAGCGCTGAAAGTTCCTCCCATGTCCGTCAGTGTTAAAACAATGAACAAATGATTGCAGTAGTCAAAATTGCACCAGCACCATTCTGAAATATAGACTGTTTCTTGAGAGGTCTCATGTGCCAGAGATGCTAGAAGATAGCTGAAATCTGTTGCTGTTTCTTTTTTGTGGCCTTGATGTTTGCATCTTGCACATCTACCAACCTGCCCTTAATCTCTGAAGTACTGTAATGCAGTTATTAGGTTGACACATTTTGTCCACTCATAATTAGTTCTTAGATTTCCTCATTTATTTTTGTGGTGATCAGAAGTATTCAGGGTAGAGCTAATAAGACAGCTGAAATCAGGACCAGGTCCCTATACACATTCCACCTGCTCATTAATCAAGGACTCTGCAGTTAATGAGAGTACTTTCCAGGTAATATTTAATCTCGGAATACCAATAGTTACATTTAATGCGAAAGAACTTTTTTTTGCAGTTTGTTGCTGAAGTCATTCACATGGCACATTAGAAACTGTCCTCCTGTGCTAATCCCTGACACAGTTCTGTCAGACTGACCCAAATTTGGACTACTTCTGAAAATCCATACCAGATTAAAATACTGGATCCAGTACTTAAGGTTGGACATGACGATTTAGTGGGTGATGGGTACATATGCATACGTATAGACATGGCTGATAATGTATGTTGTTTTGTAATACTTTGAGGTTCAAAGGCCTGTCCGTGTGGGAAGGAAAGTTGAAAGGAATTGACTAAAGAGATGAAGTCAGTGTGTATAACTTCAGGTGCATTGCTGGTCACCTCTGAGACTGCTTCCATCCTTTTTGGCTGAATCAACCCATGTCCAGATCCTTTATCCATTTTGTTGATTTACCTTAAAGTTCTTGGTGGCTCTTCGAAGGTGTGCACTCAGTACCCTGTTTTAGTGTACCTAGAATTAATATACTTGGTAACCTTGAATTCAACACACCCAATAGCTTGGGAAAATGAGCTCAAAGAGTTGTGGGCACTGTGAAAGCATCCGCTTATGACTTTAGGATAGATAGAGCACTTTAATTTGTGAGAGAAAGGAGAACAAAATCCACCTACAGTCACTTGCAGTAGAACGTAGAGAGCAGAAGGGAAAGGAGCATGACCACAGCATTACCAAGGAGGGCAGCTGGCTGGCTCCAGAAAGGGGCAGGAGACCTTGTCCACTGTGAAAGAGGAGCACTGGCTCTCAGGGAGGCTGAAGGAGATACACCTTCATTGTATCACAGAGATGTGTCTGATCCAGCACCGCAAGGAACTGCCTTTGTCTTAACAGGAATGGTGCAGTTCCAAGAGCAGTATGTGACCTTATTAAGTATTGCATCTCCTTCCCATTAGGAAGGGAAGTTGCTGTTCCATTGGAACAGCAACTGTGCAGAGCAGGTTCTTTTGGTTCAAGATGAACTGTAATTGGGGTATGAAAGCGTGAGAAAGGAGATCCCTCTCTTTCCTGTTTGGCTGGGCATTGGTTTGCCCTTCCATGCAATCAGAGGAGGCCTGTAGCTCTAACTTGCACTGGGTTTTTAGCAGATGCCAGCTCACTGTGGGCATACTGGGGAGAAGGTGCTCTGCCCACCATATTGCTCTGCTTCTTTAAAGGTCACTATTAACTCCTTTCTTGTGGTTGTGTGTTTAGCCTTCTGCAGGGATCGTGGTAATTTGACCTCTCCATATACCTGTATTAAAGTTTGAGTTAAAAACGCACTGTAGCAAAGCAAAGGAGAGACGTTTTTCCGTGGGATTGTTGAGCTCTTTGAGAATGCCAAATGGCTAAGGTAACTCTTGTGCAAACACCACCTTTTATTTGACTTTGTAGTTTACCCTTTGAAATACAAACATATTTGTGTCAATCAGCAAGTCTCCTTTCCGGAGTTCTGGTTGACCCTGTGCAAAGAAATGTGACTGTGCAATTATTAAAGGTGAGGCCTTCGCTTTAACAAATGCTGAGTAATTGCTATTCACTTGTCTCTGTGCCTCTGTCGTAAATGACAGTGAACTGCCCTTCAGCCCAGCTAAATAACAAGGAAGATACTTGTTTGGAAGGAATAACTCTTCAAAAATTTGCAATATGTCAGAAGTATTGTGTCATAGGGACATGTGGGTAGGGCAAAGAAAAAAGTTGCCTTTCTCAGCTTAGAGTGCAAGAACCTTATTTGGACTTTATAATGGAATTAGGTCAAATATTATACCCATGTCACTCGGAGTTAATAGAGGTTGTTGAAGTCTAGTGGAGGGCAGAATTTGCCCATTATAAAAAAAAATCTGAAGCAAATACGGAAATGTGATACTCTGGCAGCTTGCCTACTACTTTTTATGATGAAAAAGTTGAAAGATCCTACTCTCCCCTGCCATAGTGTTGGCAGTGTCAGAAGAAGGCTTTTAATGTTTCACAGGAGTTTTTCCACAGTTTGGAGTCTGGGACCTGGTTGATGCCACTATCCTGATTGATTCTGTACAGGGAAGTTGTTAGCCACGGTGGTGAGTCTATGGGTGAGTTGTGCCAAAGAAATAGAAAATCAGACCTCAAAACTAATTCTGAGAATAACCCTTGTCGTCTTCCAGATACTTATTGTTGTTGTTTCTTAATAAAAACCTTCTGAAGAACCGTAAGCAAGCCTGGTATAAATTAGTTTTATGAATCATTACTGGTGCTGTACAGAGATACTATCAAGATAGCCCAGCACTGATTTGGCCTACCTTTTATTTCTGTATTAGCTTGTAATTCCTATATCTTCATTCAGTCTGTATGTGATTTCTCAAAATAAATTGTTTATTGCCCTGAGCTCACCATGATGAATCTGGTAAGCAGGCCTTCAATAACAGATAAGTACACATGATAAGGGGAAATAAATTTTCTTTGAGAGCACTTTTCAATCTATTCCTCAGAAAGGTTTTTCAGAAAGTAGTGGATTCTGTTTTACTTATTCATATCAACTAGTGTATTTTGGCTTTATTCCAGAAGAAAATAATTGAAATATTATGCAGTGTCTTTTTAACTAGTCCAGACCTTGACTGATGAATTTGTAGGCTTAAGAGACTAAGGCATCCCTTCTGCCTATGTTAACACTTGCTATCCAGCTTACTTTAAGGAGTTCAAAGTTTGCACTTGCTTAGAATTGAAGGTATCTTGAAATGTTTCTCACCTTTCTTCTTTAACCAAAGGTGCATAGAATTTAGCTGTAAAGGTGGAACTTGTAAAAGGGTGGAAAATAATGGGTTTAAATTGCAAAAAGAGAAGCTTAGGCTAGATGCAAGGGAAAAAACCCAAAACAAAACAACAAACCTCAAAATCAGAAATCTGTAGTGCCAGAGTAGATTGCTCAGGGATGTGGGGGAATCTCTGCATTGGAGGATTTTGGGAATAAGTTAGCTAGACCCCTAGTAACATGGTTTAAGTACAAGTTTTCCTCCCATGGGGCAGGGGAATAGGCTAACTGGGGTCGTTTCTAGCCTCATCTCTTGTGGTAAATGCTCTTGCACAGTTGGGATCCAACCCCGACCATTCTGTGATTCTGTGGTAGTCTTGCAGCTGAAAGGTGGCTCTCAAGGTCTGACCTAGAGAGACTTGATTGCCATGAGGAGCTGTCTGTTACTGGCTTGCCTGGAAAGACAAGCAGAAATGTTGCTTCCGTCTGGGTCCTTCCTCCGCCCCTGTTTGCAGCAGTGCTGCTTTCATCACTCCGAAACAACGTGCTGTCTCTAACACTTCAAGAAGCTGAGAGTAGATGTGGGTAGCAGATGTGGTGCTGTGTGCCTTGCTCGGTTTTGGCTTAATTTTGCATTCCCTCCCATGCACCTCAGATATTTGGCAAATTTATCTCAGCTTGTTGAAAGATGGCCTCCCTCACGTAGATAGAAACCTTCTCTTTGCATCCAGGTTGGTTTTAATGTGCAGCACATGTGCTCCATTACAAGTTGAATAAACAAGTACCTACTGAGGAGATATTGGCTGTTCAGGTGCAATCCTATATCTGTTGGGATGCAGAGAAGGGATATTAAAATTGTTTACGAGGTCAGAGCTATAGTGAGCCTTGGACCACCTTTGAATTACGATATCATTACCTGAGCTGTGGGAACCAAGAAATAAAACCTTTTTACCGTGAAATATAAGAAGTCCTTATGACTTTGAAGTATACAGAGGAAGAAAAATGTACACTACATCCTAGTGCATTTTATTTTTTTTTTTGTTCTATTGCAATGGGTTTGATTTTGCTTACTGGTGACACATATAGAATAGATATGGCATTTGTTAATAATGTTTGTGTTAGAAAAATGCTCCTTTTAATTGTTAATTTCTTTTTGGGTCATACCAGGAAAAATGTTCCTTTCCAAAAGGAATAAATTATTAAAGCTTGTTTAAATAAACTTATTGTTATTTCCGTACCTGGTACATGTACTGTTGCAAGTCCAGTCACTTGTTTTCTTTTACCACACTGTGCTTCCCATCCTTTATGACAACAGTATTTTTTCTGCTCTGGTGTAGAAGGTATTATACTGTTAAGACCAAATGAAAAGTTGCACTAAAACATTAATGGAATAGAACAAAAATTGATAAAGCAATATTGATTAAGTAGATCATTCTCAAATAGACAAGAACAGTAGCAGTTTACTTCTGTTATGAAAAACTATCAGTTTTTCAAAGACCGCAGGCATCTGTATGCTGTATAGGTAGCCATCTATCAAAACATATTTTGGCGGTTTTTGTGTTGTCCTTTATAGGAACTTGTCTCTTAAGTCACTTTTGTGGAATTAAGTGACACTACTACAAAGTTAAATATCTGCAGAGTGAGAAAGAAAACTTAAAAGCCATGAGCAAGGAGAATGTGTGGGTGTAAAAACTGGAATGAATGTGGGGTATCGGTCCAGAAAGATGTGCTGTAGACAGTAGAAGAGGCAGCAAAGACTGTCCCAGGAGAAGCTGAGAGACAGCTACCATGACTAAAAGCAGTAATTCAGTATTTAGCAAAGTTCACTTTTGCTTTCTTCAGAAAGTGGATTTTGTGGTCTTGCTGGTCTACTGTTATGTCAATAACTTGCATCAAAACGTCCTTGAGTCAGAACATCTGTTGCGGCCAATGGAAAGACTCCCCTTGAGTTTAATGTGCTTTGGATCAGGCCCAAAATGCAAATAGTTTTTCTCTCATCCTTTGAAGTCTTTAACATTTCATGGGCTCCCTTATGTTATTGGTAATTTGCACCAGAGGTATTTTGCATGCAAATGAAATTTCAGCAGAAACAACTGCGTTTGTGAATATGCATGTAAGTGCACACACAAATATCAGTAAAGCAAATTTTACTTTTCAGTATACCAAACCAGAAATTTCTTTGTAATAGTGGGCTGTTTGTAGTAACTAGAACTGCAATCAAATGTATTGACAAATACATGTAAAAGACTATATAAAACTGCCAAAGTAGGTGTTGATACATCTGTATCGAGCCAACTGATTTTTCTTTTTTGTAGCTTGTGCATGTTAATGCATGCTTTCTATATGAAACTGGCATTTGTCACTAAGTTGTTACAGCACTGTAGATGTCATAAATTTAAATACTGTAATTGAACCTGAATTCACTATGGATTTATTTACCAGATCAAACAGTAACTTCAACCTACAACACTCATTTTGTTTGCTAGTGTAAACTCATGAGTTTAGTGAAGTGCCAGAGAAGGATTATTCCTTTGAATTATGTGAGTGCTAACAAATCACAAGGGTTTAGTTTTTAATAAACTGGAAATGTATTTTTAGCTGAGAGATCCTACTGATTTTAGTATTAACATTTTAAAGTTTATTAATTCATAAAGACTATTGTAGTGCTCTCACAGGAGTCTGCATCTGAGTAATAACATGTGGCAGTAAAATATGCCAAGTTTACAGTGACCCCATTTACCTGATATTAAGACCTTGCTTTAGCATGTTAGGGGGTGAAGGTGCTTTACCCCCTTGTACATCTCCAGTTAACCCTGTCTGAAAAACACTGAATGCTTATGGAGGCAGCATATTGACATCTCAAGTTGTCACCTGTCCTGACTACTGGGATGCTCTTCCCCATTTAAAAGTCAGTTTTTCTTGTTTATTGTTTTCTGACCCAGCTGTTTCTGCCTGAGCTCTCATTTGCAGGACAATCCTGCCAAATCCCAGCAGGTTCAGCTGAAGTTGCATCCCCTGGGGTCTCGTGCCGAGGTCCTTCCTCGCTTCCCGGGGCAGCTGGCCCTACCTGTCCTGCTGCACGGTGGCTGGGTTGGCTTTACTTCAAGGGCACAACCATCCGGTGACTGGGAGGAGAAGGGGAAAAATAATTTGGGTTTCTGATTGCCCTAAGATATGATTAGGAACTCATTTCCACAGAAAAATGCCTGCTAAATGGAGTATTGCAGGAAGGGCTTGTTAGTGCTGTTGACTGTTAGGAGATCACCACGTATGACTGGAAACGTAAAGAATTAGTCACTCTTTTTGTACCTCAGGCTGTTATTTAAAGCTCTTGATGGGAATGTCATTGCAACAGGGAAGGAGTAGCAGGAAATAAGGGCTGGGGTCACCAGTGGCAGGGCTGAGTGGTGAGAAAGGATGTGTCAGAGGAGCGGAGGTGCCAGTGCTGCAGCCCAGTGCTGTGGCAGAGGTGCTCAGCCCCTGGGCGAGTACAGGGCGGGCAGGGAGCTGGTGACCCAACAAGGTGTTGGCTTTGATCGAGTGGGAGCTTCTGTCTGAATTTCTGTGCCCATATTTGTGTGTAAGAAGGAGGCACATAAATAATTGAAAACTGAAAGTGGTCTTTTGTAGACTGACATGTGATTGCTCAACTCTTAAAAAATGTAAGTGACCAAAAATATTTGTCTGCTATCAGTGGAAAGCATTTAAAGGAAAGAAGTGTCTTTCTGGTCCTCTACATTTATTTTGTGGTGGTTTAACAAAGTTTCATTTTGAGAAGGAGGAAGTACAACATAAGGGTGAAGGAAGATACGAGGGGAGGTAATGTTGCAAGCCATATTGTGTATCTGCTGGCTGTACTGGGACAAAGTAAGGGGGACAAATTGATGTACTTAAACTGACAGCAAAGGTGTGTGACTAACACTGGTCCTGGTCAGGAAAATACTGAAGGAAAGGAAAGGAGTGGGGCTATGGACCTGGCTTTGCTAAAAAGTGGGTTTGGAAGCGCTATAAAAACCTGCCTCTTCCCACGAGGCTGTCCTTAGCCTGAAGCGTCCCAAGCCTTGCTGAGTCAACACCTGCAGCGCCGAGAGTAAGGAAGGAGGCAGAGGGCCTGGGTAGGTTTTATGGTGCTGGGAAGCCAATGCCAATGAGCACACATCAGAAGAAGCCTGAGGCTACCCGGTTTAATCCTGGGGCTGTGGGCTCTTAGCAGCTTGCAACTTCAGAAGAGTACTGCTCTGTTTCCTTCAGTTGCTTGTGCTGCAGGGGGGTGCTTGAGCCAGCTCGACTTTCCCTCCTCAGCCTCCCTCCAGGCACTGCTCAGGGCACGGCCTCGGGGAGGGCTGCAGGTGATCGGGAGGGAAGGGTGCAGTGGCATTCATGCAAATCCTCGGCTGCTTTGAGCTCCTCTGTTCAGACCCAGGCTGTGGAGGTTTCTGATTCATGGGCTGTTCCATTTACTTAAACATCCTGCTTGCATTTTCTGAAGGCAGGTGGTGTCCCAAATTACTGTGTAGCACGGACTCTTTAATATCATGAGTTTGAGGGCTAACTTTGATATCAGCTGCATAAGCAATGAATAATAGCTGCTTCATTCCTGGCAGAGGCTTGGTGACAGGAATTGGCAGGGAGTATCTAGTTAATTTTTGAACACCCTCTTCCATCCAAAGTTAAAAGCTGATCCCGAACTATTGATGACATCTGGCACGTAAACTAGGTTGTTAAATCTCAACCCATCGGATTTTGTGGTTCAGGGGCACTGCTTAGGCCATACTGTGATGCCCAAGCGTGCTTGAAATTCACTTCACAAATGTGCTGTTGTGTTTCTAATTCACTGCTGCCCCTCTAGAGAGTCAGTAAGTGACCAGTCCCTGCGGCAAGAGCTGGGGTCTCGACAAATTAGCATTCCAAAATAAGAGTGAGGTATTGCCCAATTAACAAACTCTGCATTACCTAAGACCATGAACAGCCTCTTTTGTGAGGCCCAAAGTTGTCTCTGTAAAGAAATGATACAAAGATGTCTTTAAATATGCATGGAATGCATATTGATTGTTTTAAACACTAAAAAAGCCTTCCTTGTTATCTGGGAGACCAAGGACAGTTGTTTTTATTGTATTGAGTCTTACAATACCTTTGAAACTTTTCAGCTGGCTATGAGTCTAGGGTGAGAATGATCATCTAAGTCTGAATCGGTAAGTTTAAGCAGTATTGCTATTGCCAATGCAGAAGGGGAGAAGGAGGGGAGGCAGAGGGCTGTCCTCCCAGTGGTGAGACAGATTTAAAATGCAGAAATTGGGAGTTTACATGCTTTTCTTTCCCTTCTGTGGTTTGGGGTGGAGGGGCTGTTTGGTTGCTGGTTTTTTTTAAACCCACTGGACAATATTTTGGCCATCATTCCAGACTTTTTTCACTGCATGGACTCTTAGATGAGAATGACAATACCCACTTAATTGTCTTTAGAGAGTGAGATTTTGATAAAATCACACATACTGCGCAGATCGTGCAGCAGACGGATAGCTGACCACTGGCCCATAAAGTGACACCTAATGTAACCATGCTCGCATTTAGTACGGTGCACAAATCTGGTTTCTTGTGAGTATTTTCAGTGCACAGCCCTTGGGATTGTTTCTCTTGCCTTACAATTTTTATATCAGTGAAACTCCGCTAATGATGAAAATTTCAATTTGCTTAAATTTATGTTGATGTCAATGTGCGGAAACTCAGACTATGTATTATTAGCCTGGTTTTATGAGAGTAGTGATCAGGCTGTTGAGTCATTACATCCACTTTACACTTTGGATTTTAATTGCTTTATGGAGCTTGTTAATTTTTGTTTAGTTTGCCGATAGCTTATGAATGATAGTTGTCTCTATCTAAAACCGCCAACAGCTTTTCATCACTAATTCTGTATAGTACCTAAGTTCTTAGAAACATGCAGGCAGGATTTTATCCTAGGTAACTGTTGTAGCTTCAAAAATACCATTATGTTTTGTTTCGTATTGTTTTCTTCTCTGTTACCAGGAACAGCTATAACGTTCAGAACAATATGAGCAATAATCAGAACTTCTTAAAGATCAACTAATGTGGGAGATAAAACTGCCCAGGTGACGTATTTAGAAGTGCAAGCGGTAATAAAGCCCATATGAGAAGTCATTATCTCCACATTTTAAAATCATTTGTTGTGAAGTATATTACTCTTGCTTTAAAATATCCTTTGTATAAAGCTCCTGGGAGTACACAGCTAGAACATGGTATGCAAGTCCCTCTGTGTGGGGTTTTCCATAGGCAGCTGTTCTTTGACCTTGCCCTACATGAGGAGTTGTAGACTTTCATTTCTTGATTACTGACTGCCCTCTTTCAGTATCACACATTCACCTTAGCTTTCTAAAAATGCAGTAGCAAATCAGATTGCATTAATGGAAAATGCCGTGGCCTAGAAAACAGCTTTTACTGCTGACAGAATGGGCTGATGAAATCTGGGCTGGTAAGGTATGCTATTTTTGACTGTGAAAAGCAGCATTTTCTGAAGGTTTGCTGAATGCAGTAATGTGATTTAATGTTCTTCTTTGTTAGTCATCTCTAGCTGCTGGTGATGGGAATAGATGTTGTTAATGTTAAACATTTAATCAGCTAAAGTATATGTCTGTCTGTGCTTTTCTTTCTCAAAATTTGCAAGGATTGTAATCAGTTCCATGTATTTTCCAAAAAGTCAAAAGCAGCTCAGAGAAGGTGAATAGAGAGATCTGCTAAATCCATTTTAAAAGCCTGTGAGTGCAAATTAATAATTATGTGAAAAGAATTTACTCTTTTCACTAGCTAAAGAGTTGCTTGCAGTAATCATTGGCTTGTACTGTCTTTCTCCAACCTTGCTGTGACCATTTAATGAGACCTGATTCAGACTAATTCCCACAATCTGTAGGTTTTATTCCCTGCTGAGGCTGGAATATTTGGATGTCTGTTCAGACATACAGTTTTCTTTTTAATTAGCACATCTGATTTTTTTTTTTTTTTTTTTTTTTTTCCTTCTTCTCTGAAGGCCACAACCTCTGTCCCAATCTGGGCAGGTGAAATTTCACAAGCACTTTATCATGGCTCATACCTCAAGCATCCGGACACACCTTTCTAATTGTCATTTGTATCCGCCTGTCATTGCCTCTGGCATTTGCTGAGTTCACATTTCTATGTGATTTACTGCAAAACATTTTGTTTAACAAGTTGCTAACACACACTGACAGGGAAGTCCCCCTCAAGAAGCTGAAATAATGATTGCCTTCATCTTTGCTTTCTTGAGGTAGATGCTAAAAAATCAATCTGTTGGTATCAGTGCTTTAGACTTTGCACATATGAAGAATTCTTGAAACCGGAAAACTCTGACCTTGAATGTGTGGGTGCTTTGAATTGCAAATGCTTTTTGTCTTGGGCTCTGCGTGTGTAACAAGGTGGATGAGCTCTGAAGCAGCGTGTTTAGTCCCCAGTTGCAGAATTTTGAGTGCAGTTGGCTTCTAAGTCAGCAGCAGCTCTGCAAGTGTTCGACTAACTATTAAAGTATTTGGATGCTGAGGCTGCTCCTTAACAGCAGTTCTGGGAAACTTTTTAATACACCAGGACAGCTGCTCTGTCTTCTGGACTTGGTTTCTGGGGTCCCTGTCCGAGGGTCCCATGCTCAGCAGGGAAGGAGCCCAGTCGGGACCCCTTGCCCGTGGCTTCTTGCCGGGACACGCTGCCGCAGCAGCACAGTGCGGGGCACAGCCCGGGCTGGGAGGCTCCTGTTTCACCTCCACCAACACCAGACGCCTTTGGCCAGGGGAACTTGGTGAGCTAGTTTTTTAAGGCCATGGATGAGTCCAGTGTAACTGTTCCCACGTGGGAGCCACTTTCCTTCTTGTTGCTTTAAGGCAATCTGGGTTTTAGGCTTAGAATTTGCTCTCATTTGGTTAAATATTCAAAACCTGTATTCTTCTGAAGCCCTAAAATTACTGTGCAGATGAACAGTTCTGTTTGCGTATTTCACAATAAAGTCACTAAGCATTTACAATGTCAAAACCCACTTAACGTTGACAAAGGTGATTCATATGGGTCTTTCAAAAGATTGCTTATGTCCCATAATGAGTTGGGTGCAACCTAAAAAAATAGCTCTGTTAAGTGGTACATTCACAAAATGTAAGCAAGTGCGTAAGAATAAAATACAGCGAACCATCCATCTCCCCTCTTCCCCCAGCTGGTTGCTGATCTCATGTATTCCGGGCTCTGCCTGGCAGAGTGCAAATTTACTGACCCATTAGTGGCTGCTGTTCAGCTGCACCAAGGAGAGAAAAATACATCTAGAAAATAAACTTGACATATCAAACGCGCCATAACTAATTAATTGCAGCCAGCGCTTTTTTTCCTGCTCTCCTTAACTGCCTCAAGTTTTGATTATGTACAAATCATGTTTTGGTTCTGTTAGAAAATCCTGGGTTTGTTTATTTGAGTGTGTATTAATGAATGAATGAATGCAGGCAAGAAAAGCATTCAGTATTTGCAAGTAGGGAACATGGCAAACTAATATGCTGATCTGAGCATTAGTTTTCAAAAAAACAGGTTCTCCTATGTTTTTTTGATAGGCTAATCAAGTGATGAAGCACTTGAAAATTCACAGCAGCAGTGGTCCTCGAAGGACTTCTGGCTGAGGCAACTTACCAAATTCACAGTGAACTAGGTTTTGGTGGTCAAAGGCAGAGTGCAAGTAACCCTTCTGTGGGGCAAGCGCAGGGGAGAATTCTCTGGTGACCGTAGGTGGCTGCTGGGGCTGCTCTTGAAAGTCAGCTGTCTGGAGTTGTTTGGTGCCTTACTGTATGAAACTTGACAGCTACAGGAACACCAGGAAGGCAGTGAAGTTTTGCAGAGTGGTTTTCTCTAATTTGCAATGAATCCACTGACAGTTGACAAAGGCAGAGAGAAAAAGGGAAACATTTCTGCCTCAGGTCTCTTTGGCTGAAGTTTAGAAGTGAAGATTACTCTGTATGAATTTGGGATCTCTTGAAAAGTGAAAGTAGATGGTCTTGCCTATCCATTTGTTTAACTGGTGTAAGATCACCTTGCTGACAATATTTTAAAACCTTACTCTCATAAGGTATCTTAGATGCAATTTGGATGCTACCGATAGCATTCTGTTAATTGTGGAGGCAAAATTAAGTCTCGATATGGCTTAGTGAGAGTAGATAAAAGTAGCGCCCATAAGAACTATGAACTGATAACTTATCGTATCAGGAAGAGTGCGGGCGATCAGGGCGGATGTGAGTCACACGTCAGCTCCAGAGCGTGTGGAGCCTCGGTGAGATGTACTGCCAGATTTCTTTGCTACAGTAAATTTTTGTGGCCTGGACTGAAGTCAGTGGTGCTTTTGGCCATTTCTAAATAGCTCCATAGTTACCACAATTAATTTCTTTGTTTAATATCTTGCAGTAATTTACTTATCATGTAGCTGTTTGAATAAATAGCTTTATCATATGTCAGCCATGAGGGCCTCTGAGCCAGAATGAGATGTTATTGTTAGGTTTATGTGCCAGTAGTTTTGTTGGTGACGGATGCTTTTCCAGATTAGAAGCAAAATTGTGTTTGTTTTGTCACTTTTTCTTAATTAGCAGCCGTGTGACATCCAGCAAGAATTTGAAAGGAAGCTTTCCTTCCTGTGCTGAGGTAAAGGCTCTGCAGGCTGCGCTGTGTCCCAACTTGCCCCAGCCTGTGGGCTGTGCCCTTGGGGTGGCTGCTCTGGTGGCCTGGGGCGCAGGAGGCTCAGGGTGATGTGGCAAAGCCCTGCTGGCGACGGCTCATCAGCTGCCCTGGCCAGGGATGGGACTGGCCTCCGGTGGTCTGTGTGGAGAGAGGGAAGAAACCAGTCACTTGTTCTTTAGCACTGGCTGGCATTAACCCAGCCACCTGAGAAGTCTCACTTTGCTTTAGCAATTGGGTCAACTGTGGGCTTATTCCTTGTGCTGGAGCTAGTCTTGTCTTGAAACAGCATGATTGTGCCTTGGTTTGTGTGCTTCCTGCAGTGGCCAGAGTGTGAGCTCCATCTCCCACAGGAGCAAAAGGCACCTCCACCATATAAGCTTTCAGGTAGGGCAGTTTTGCTCCAGTATGGATGGATCCATGCTCTGGGTGCTTCACCTGGAGCCAGCCAGAGGGCCCCTGCTGCCCCCCTCCTAGTTCATCATTTCCACTGGCTGACTGTGTGTCTGCTGAGGGCCTCCCTGGAGCTGCCTCATGAAGGCTAAGCTGAGGGAAATTTTTTTAATGTACATTTTCATAAAAAGGGAGACTTTCTGCAAAGTGCTTGAAGAAAAGCTTGACTTAAAGCATTCATCAAATGGCTGCCTCCATAAACAAACCTACTTTCAAATTTTACCAGGTGGTATGTCCATTGCATAACTGGGCCAAATCCTGTATTCTTAAGAGCAGCAGCTGTGTTGTAAATCTGTAGGTTATCTGGACCTCGAAGATGGATGGGCAGAGCTATGATGTAAAGATACCATACATCAGCTAAAAGGAATTAGTGCATGATGTGTCTTGTGAATTCAGGATAGGAGAGGATTTGAAAGATAAACTCAGCTCAAATTGTAATTCTTCTTATCCAGAACTCACAGCAGCCACTCATAAAACTGATAACTCTCTGGCTATTCTTTTTCGGAACCTCTTGCTAGGGCTGCTAAAACAGGTCCCCCGAGCCAGCCTCTCGACAGCCAGTGCCTTTCTTTCACTCTACAGGGAGGTGTGATGATGAGAAGAAGCACTGGGTGCAGGCTTGGAGGAGTCATCTGCTCTCTGCAGAGCAAGCACTGATGCACCAGCGTGGTGAAAACCATGCTGGGTGCACCTCAACAGGGTCAGCAGCACAGCCAGGACAGCAAGTGTGCTGCTTTCCTGCTCCTTCTAGACTGGCGCGGTGCCACTGCTGGCATCTCCTTTAAGATGTCGTGATACGTAACTTAACAGGGGTTCTGCTGCACCGGTGTTTCCGTTCATGACCTAGCAGATTGTGCTTCAGTGCTACGAGCTATACGCTTCTCCCCAGATAATTCCCCCTTTCTTTTATTTATTGGTGATAAAAGACTGTCACAGATATATAAGCATGTTCTCACTTGACTTGATTTGCATGGCATTGCTGAAGGTGATTTATAACTTATACATGGAAAGGATTTGCTGATCTCATTAATAACTTTCCAAACATCTAGATAAACATGCTATCACTCTGAATCAAGTGAGCTTGAAACAGCCAAGGTATTCACCTGCAAGGGCTTCTGGCAC
>NW_010310654.1:29456-35297 GCF_000700745.2 Antrostomus carolinensis
ACTGCCAAAACGTGTTTCTCCTCACAGCCACCCAGATCACCCTAAGGTGGGAGATTTCAACTATTCCTGCTAAATTATTCTTCTCTATTGAAAAGCTTGTTGACAGGAGCAGATTCCCAGCTCTTTGATTTTTAAATAGGGACTGTATTTCACAGCTCTGAGCACTCGGCCCATGGAAGCATCTCTCTGCATCCTCTCCAACATCCTGCCAATGCCTGTGATGCAAAGGAGCAGGTAAACAATCTCCATGAGCTTCCTTGACTGAGGCTATAAAAGAGGCGTTGAGACAACCCTGGATATTCCCTGCTGAGTATGCCGGGTTGTTGCCATGAGATTTTGTTTCATCAGAAGTAACCGCCTCCTCTCTTGTAGGGGTGCCTTGTTGCAGATCGCCAAGTGCTCTATAATGCACTTATTGCTTAATTAAACCTCACAACAGCTTTTACATATATCTGTTGTGAATTTTATTACCACTTTTCATGTGGATAAACTGAGGCAGGGGTATTGAAATTTACATTCTGAGTGTCTGTGTTGTTACACCCTTCAAATAGGGAGCCCAAAGGAATAGCCCTGCTTTCTCTTCACTGCTCCCTGCTTCTTTGTTGCCATTAACTCCTGTGAGAAAGGGTTACCCATGCCTGAGAACCTCTGACCTGCAGGGAGGTGACCTGGAAGTTACTGGAGCAGAAGATGAGGCCACATCAGCTGAGAAGGAAATGAATGATTTTTCCTCTTATTACTGTGATACACAATGTGTCCATGAATGCCAGAGGAAGGTCAGGCAAGCTGTCCTCAGCCTTTCTGACAGAGCCAGAAATTAGACCTGGGTGACTGTTTCCATCTCTTCTTAGCCATGAGATTGTACCTTGCTGTGAGGCATCAGGCTGTGAGAACAAATGTAGAAGCATGGCTTCCAGGTGCCTCCCTGAATGTATTGGGTTTTGCTCATGAGGAGCACATCTTCAGCCTGATTTTCACATCTAGGGTCTAAAATATGGTATCTAGGGAAATCCTGGGTGATTTGAGTCTTCCTCTCCAACTTTCAGAACATCTTAGGTAGCAAATGTCATGTTTAAACAAGGGTGCACCTGCACGTGCCCCATCCCAGACACTTTTCCTGAAAAGGTGTGATCTGTGTAGAATATAGAAAGATACAGCTTGAGCAAATTTAAGGAGAAAAGGACAAACAATTGAGCTGCTGTTTTCTTCTTGTTGAAATTAAGCTTTGTGCTAAACTTTGCATTGGTAATGAACTAAAAGTGGTCATGCACTTCAAATAGCAAAGGGCAAAGAAGAGAGAAGCAACTCATCAATGTATGACCCTCTCTAAAATGTCACGGGTAATCAAGTGTGAAGTACTTAATGGATCATGATTTGCACGCCACCATTTTGATCGATGTACTACTTAGTAGAGGATTGATAGTTTTTTACAGTGATGTTGATGGGAGTCTCTCGGAAGCACCTCCGCCTATTTTCTGCAGTGCTGGGAGAGCCAAAGCAGTATTTGTTTGAAGCCATTGTGTTCCCAGTATCTTTGTTAAATGGTCAAAAATAGTGTGGAGTTGTTATCTTGCATAGACCCAATCTCACCAGGACTGTCTATATTTAGGCATCATCGAAAACCTTTGTGTTAAGCAATTATCTGGGGAGACCAAAATAGCTTTTTTTTTTTTTTTTTTCTTTTTTTGAAATACTGTCATACAGCCATTTAGAGAGGATGTGATGATTAAACCATATTAAGGCATCTTGCTCTGAAGATATGAGCTTGAACTCTGTTCCGGGCTGCTCACAGTTAACCCAAGAATAAAAAAGCCTGGAAAAAACCTGTAGTTTTTAGTTTTCATGAAGTGGCTCCATCACTGTCATGCTACAAGTTCAAACAGCAGCAGGAAACGTTACGGCTGTGCCGAGTTCTGCTGCAGAGTGAAATTCCGCTTGCACAAAGGAGACAGCATTAAAGGATTTATGCACAGGATCAATCCACAAATTCTTGACAATAGATAATTCGTTAAAGGGTATTAATGTAATAGTTATTTCAGCCAACTTGCAATGTCTCATTAGCATGGATAAAACACAAGCGCTTTTAAAATAACTGAAAATAAAATGTTAGATGCTCTTTAATACCTTATGTGTATACTGTTTTCTAAGTCCCAGACACTTGGACGATGACAGCTGATGCTTGTGTTAGGAGCAAATAGACATTTTAAACAATACTGTCCAGGTTATGTGTTAGGCCTTTCCAGGTCAAACTGCTGAAGCTGCTACTGTGCTCTATCACAGACTTCATCTAACTTTGGAAGTTTAATTGCCTTTCTACAGAGCTGTTAAGATTCAGGAGATGAGAGATAATCCCAGGCTGGCTGGACAGTGCTTTGAGATAGGGATCTCTGTTCCCATCAGTGCTTTTACACGACTGGGGAGAGAAGCTTGTAAGCAGGTCCCCTGACAAGAGGATTAGGGCTTGTTAATGTGGAGATTCAGGCTAATTAATTGGCTTTCACTGGAGTATATTGTAAAAATTTGTATTGATTTTTTTTTTTCTTTCGATAAAATTCAGTTGCTTAAAGAACCAAAATCACTATTTTCTATGTTGTTTTTTTTTTAAAAAAAAATTATTTTAACACCCCCATAACTACTTAGGTTTGCTTAAAAATCTGTTAGTTTTGTGATTCTCCTCATGCTGCTTCTGTTCAAGGGAAACCATCAACTTGTTTTTCTAATTGAGTAATTATTTGAAACTGATTAGTTGACTCATCTCTTAAATCTCACAGCTTGTATAAAGGTGATTAAACTTTCAAAGTTAGATGAAGTCTGTGATAGAGCACAGTGACAGCTTGAGCACTCTGAAATGGAGAACATCCGAACGCTTGACTCAGTAATATTTAAAGATCCCCCTTAGCACCAGTGTGCTGGCAACGTTAGTATTCTGCGCTGAAAAACGACACAGCCGCTCCATTGCTGTTTCTGAGAAGGAGCCTTTATCATACTAGGGAATCTGCTTATTGTTTAAATATTTAAAAAATAAGAATGCAGACCGTCGGGGTGCCGAGTCCCCACATCCCTATTCATTAAAGCACTTAAATGTGAAGTTATGCGTACTTCTAATACTCTGCTGCCGGAAAGGAAGGGACACCTCCTGGAGACATGGCAAGGACAAACAGTCCTTTCCGTTTCCCGCTGGTGGAGGAGTGCCGGCCGCTTCACTTGCGATTGCCGGTCCTGCAGATATCTTCCTGTAGAGAGCAGAGCAGGTTGGCATTTTCATTCCTTGTGGAAAGTGCTGGCTTCTCGCTGAGGAAAGGGTTTGGGTTTTTTTCAGTCAGGAATTGTTTCACCCAGACCCCAGAGTTTTAGCTTTCTAGTTTTTGTCTTAAATTCAAACAAAAAAACCCCCAATGCAGCAAATATTCTGTCTGGGAGCTGTTTTTTCTTTCATGATGTCTTGATGAGACTTTTCAGCTGACCCTGGAAGCAGCGTATGCAGGGGGTGTTGGCAGCGCTGATGCGAGATCAGGGCATTACTGAAGATCAGTAGCAATCATGATGCGGAAAATGTTGAACTTAGCCCTCAACTATTCCCCCCTCAATACCACAGCTATAGCAAAGATGGGTGTTGCATATGTAAGCTATTATTATTAATTAATAGAAAAATGAAATTTGCAAGTTTGTATATTTTTGGAGAGGGTTTTTTTAGCAGTTGTGATCTATCGGCTCTTTAGCAAAGTTCAGAGTAATTCTTAATAGTTTTTAAGAGTAAAAGCTAATTTTTCCTTTTTTTGCTTTTCCATGTGCCTGTTGAACTTCTTTAACATATGAATTGCATATTTCTTTAATTTTTTCTTTTATGCTTTTGACTGTCTTTCCTTAGAAGAGAGTGACTGATAAAGTAGGGTTCAGCTTTTAAAATGATTGGGTTATCAGCATAATTTTATGTCTTTTATATGAGATACAACTTAGTTTGAGAAGTTTCTTTAGAAGACAAGCATAGTGTTTCTCTGTGTAAAACCCAGGAGAATGGATACCGCTTAGGGGTGGCACTCCAAAAATACAAACTCTGTCCCTAAAGAGAGGATTTGGAAGTGTAATGATGCCAGCAGTGCAGGGCCGCACCGTAAAAATGTCCGGTAATTGACTCTGAAGGCTGTGTCAAGAAAATGATACCTGGGCAGATAAGGCCTCCTTGGCTGGGATTAATAGGCCAGGCTAGTTCTTGTATCGTACACCTGGCAGTTTTCTTTGTGCCCATCTGTAGTTCTCTCTTGACCAGACTGCTGTATCAGATGTCCTGTCCTGTTGTGCTTGTGCCCTTTGCTGAGCTAGCAGCTTCTTCATTTCTCCTGTTTTATTTCACTGGTCTTCATGTATATTAAAAGAAAAAACGAAAAGAAGCCCTGGACTTCAGCAGAACAGATTTTGGCTTGTTTAGGAATTTGCTTGTCGGGAAGGCAGCGAAGAAGCCCCCGTGTCCTGGTGCTTTGTAAAGGACAAGCTGCTGAAAGCACACAAACAGCCCATTGCAGCTGCAGAAGGCAAAGCAGGTGTAGCAGAAGGCCAGGGTGGATGGGCAGGGAGCCCCTGGCATGTCTCAGACACAGGTGAAGTACCCAGGAGGATTGTATAATCTAGCCATTGCCTGAGGATGCAGGGGAGGAGTTAGGAAAGCCAAAGCTTGGCTGCAGTTGGACCTAGTGAGGGGTATGAAGGACTCCAAGGACAGTACTTCTGCAGGCACCGAAAGAAAGGTTGAGGAAAGTGTGGTCCCACTGCTCAGTAGGGCAGGAGACCTAGTGACCAAGGAGATGGAAGAGGCTGAGGTACTGAATGCTTTTTTCCTTGGTTTCACTGTAAGGTTGGCCACCTGGCCTTCTGGGTCCAGCAGAGCCTGTGGAATAGAAGTGTTACAGGAGAGGACTGAGTTAAGGGACACTTCAGTGAAGTGGACCTATATGAGTCTGCAGGACCCAATGGGATGTGTCTGAGAGTGCAGAGAGGGATTTGGCTGATGTCACTGCTGTCTTTGACAGGCCATGGCCATTGGTGCTTTGCAGTTAGCAACCAAGTGTCTCATCCTTTTCCCTTCTGAGGATTTAAGAAGAGACCTTGGATGGTAATCATGATTCATTTCCACACTAAAGATCTCTCTAGCTCCTTGCTCCTCACTTCTTTTAACTCCTGAAACTTTTAATTTCTTGTCTCCTAGGAACCAAAAAAAATAAAAATAAAAATCTAGCCACCTATCAATGAGGTGATCATCACCTCACCATGGATGCACACCAGGCAACACCATGCACACACTGTTGGATTGTCGAAGGTCTTCTGAGTACTGCTATGACTACCTATAGCCATGGCCTTGGGATGCTGCCCTCCGCTTCCTCACCTTGCTGTCTGCAGCTGAGCCTTTCCTGAGGGCTAGAAGGTTCAACAGTCATCGGCAGCAGAGCTACCATTGTTTGGTCCGACATGGCTGAGTCTTCCCACAGTTGCTGCTGTAGGTGCCTGTGCGGGTGCAGGTGGCTGATGGAGAGACGCCTCTGCGGTGCTGTGCAGCTGGGGACCCTGTGCCTGGTGTCTCTCTTCTAACATTCAGAATTATTGCATGGGGATAAATCCAGCCAGATAAGGTCTCCCTTGGAGGGTGTGGAGTTTGGCCTTGCAAGGGTCACGCTCAGCATGGGTTGTAAGGGAACAGCCCCATGTGTGACTGTGTGGCTGCCACCTCCAGCAATGCTAGCCCAGCCTGGGGTGGCCTTGTCTCTGGACAGCCCTGTGGGATCCTGCGCTCTCCTGGGGCTGTCCCCGCTGCCCCTCCCTCCCCGCACTGGGTGCCTCGGGGATGGCGGA
>NW_010310654.1:35348-36196 GCF_000700745.2 Antrostomus carolinensis
CGGGGAGAGGGGCCATGCTCGGCTTGCAGCTGGCTCTGGGAGGGACGCGGTGCGAGGTGAACAGCAGCAGCAGCAGGGTCCCACCACCCCCAGCGACTGGCGGCCAGACCTCCAGGGACGGCTGGAGGAAGGCCGGTACAGCCCTGCAGAGCAGCCTGCCTTGCTTTCCTCTGCTCCTGCCAGGGCTGCAGCTCTCCTGTCATCACAGAGTCAGTCCCTGGAGTTTAAAATAAAGAGCAAACCACTGCACAAGCTGCAGACTTGTAGCCAAGGTTGCTACACTGGGGAAAAAATAACCAGAGATGTTTGGGTTTTTTTAAGGTTGTTCAGATTGGCTGTGTGAAAAGCTTCTCCATTCAGTTTATGCTGCAGCTTTGCACAGGTCTGTCTGTGTGTGTGCCTGCAAGTGTTCCTGTGTGCACGGTTTCAGCAGCTTCAAAGAGTTTGAATTTCACATCATAGTACATTTGTGCTCTGAGGTCCCTTTTGTTTCTGTTTTGAACTTCCCAGGTTTGTACCCAATCATGGAGCAGAAGTGCTCTGAAGTCAAACAGTCTAGAAATAGTGAGGTTGTGTTTGTGTTTCCTCTTGTCAGTCATACAGCAGAAATACATGCTTAGTATGTAAAAATACTGGTTTTCTCATCAGAGATACAAGTTAAAGATGGGGAACTCGTTTTAATTTGTGGCAATCATACAGTCTGTATTAACAGGAGGCAAAGATCTTACACTGTGAACATCAAAGGAATCTGATGTTATTTGGAAACAGCATTTGGCACATCGCATCAAATTCTACAACTTGACTTTTAAAAAAGGCTCAAGAGAAAACTGCTTCTTCCCCCCCCCCCC
>NW_010310654.1:36228-55659 GCF_000700745.2 Antrostomus carolinensis
CCCAGCTTCTAAGGATCTTTATTTATCACCCTCAGGGGCATTACAGTGAGTAATTAGATTGGACCAGGAGAACGACTTAATTTTACAAGAAACTCATTAATTCATCCTATTTAAAATCTTCTCATTTCACCCAAAACCCAATTATGCTTGTAGTGGCAATGATCTGGAAAGGCATTGTCTCGTAGGTATTAGGGGAGCCACTGGGACTCCTGCGGTATTCATGTCGGGGAGCCAAGGGTGACTCCCTTTCTTTGACTTTTAGGTCAAAAGAACTAGTCGCTGGGACAGCTTGACAATTAGAAAACCCTGATGAGCATTTGGGAGTAAAACAGCTGTACAATAACGGAGGGGTTCATGGTGCAGGGCAGAAAGCTCATCAAAAGAGACTATCCAAACAATTGAGTTCTATAATTAACACGCAAAAATCTGTTCAGAAATGGCAATAACAGTAAAAGAGAGCTGAGAAGATGCTGCCGGCTTATGTGGCAGATGTGGTTTTGTTACAATCTGAGAGAGAAAATCCATCCTCTTAAAGAATAAGATGAACATTAGAGGGGAAAAATAAAAGTAACTTTTTGTTCCTAAGGGTGCAGTTAAAATATGAGCTTAAAATATTTTCAGATGGGGAAGAGCTGTAGAAAAAGTAACCAGTGATGAAAGACATGAAATATGCTATCAAAGTATTTTTTCAAGTCTGCAAACACAAATTTCTCACTGAAATTTATAAGCCTGACACTGAAATATCTTTTCTTAAATTATTTGCTTCATTTGTCCTTCATTTCACCAAGTATACTATTTCAGGGTTTTTCATTAAAGTTGGCTACAGTAATTGACTTAAAAAAAAATTCACCTCTTCTTTTATGTGTGGAGGGAGATGTGATTTAAAATTGCATCTCAAGGAATCTTGAAATTTTCATTACTATGTAGCTGATATTTTTCTGCTTCAAAAAACAGAAACTGTTAAATGCACAGTTTCTGAAATTTCAGATAACTCCACAGATTTTTACCTATATTATTCACTTGCCTGTGATAATAAATGTTCTTAGTGGTGTGCTGGTCCCTTTTGGGAAGGAGGGGTGCAGCGGGAGCGTGGTTTGTGTTCAGTTGCTGATCCTGGCCTGGTCGAGGGCCCTTTCCTTGCAGAACTCATTTGGAGATCTCGGCCTTTAGCACAGTGATCTATAGGGTAATGGCTCTGCAGTCCAGCATTCCTGTGCCGTGCCTCCCCCTGTACAGGTCTGCCATCCCACTAGTCTTTTGTTGCTGCTGCAAATAAGCACTTTAGAACATCTATGTCAAATTTCCTTCCAATATAATTTAATTGACTTAACTAGATTTACTTGAGCAAAACCATGTTTCTGCGCTTGTTTATTCCCCCATTCTCTTTATTATCTCCTATCTGGAAATCAGTGTTTTTCTCAGTTGTGAATTCTCATCTTCAGCAGAGACTGAGGCAGCAGGTAGAAACTTTCTTCTGGCGTTGGTCCCTTGTTGCCAGGACTGCTGCAGGAGATCCTGCTCAGCAGCTTCAGCTCAGGGCTGGCTGGCTTGGACCTTCACTGTCCCGTCATCTGCTCGGAGCTCAGCCAGCCCCCCTGGCTCCAGGGTCTCTCCCTCTCCCGCTTAGCCTTCTTGTGGGCGAAGAGCAGAGCGCTGCTGCCTCCGTGGCACTGCCAAAGCCTCTACTTGGAGCTTGCTGAGATTCTTTTAAGGTATTCGCTGCATTTTTAATCTTTTTAATGATTTAGGAACTTCTCAACAAAGAGATCAGAGATCAGAACGGTTTATTTATCTAAGCCTTTTCAAGACATTATGCTTTTTTTAAGAACTATTAAGCATGTCAAGCCTTTTCCAAACTAGGATGGAAAGATTCATTGCCATTTTAACAAGGACAAAGGAAAAATTTAAAAGCAAGAGGTGGGGGATTTTTTTTTAACACCTTTAAATTTGTAAGAGTAATTTTTTTAAAGATTCCCCTGCCCTCAGTCAGAAAAAAAGCATATCTTATTTAAAAAGAGTTGAAAATTATTTAGTACATATATTTTGTTATAGCTGTGACTAAAAAGAATGTGACTAGAACTCCATCCCATGTGAGATGATTTTTTTAAATTCTGAAATTGCTGGCTAAAATTTTCTAATAGAAAATTCAGCATTTGGAGAGACTAAGCAAGCAGACTTTCCAGCCCACACATGCATTCTTTTCTTTTCTTTTTTTTTTTTTTTTTTTTTGAGAAAGCCATGAGTCTGAAAATCAGATTTTAATGAGAAGATAGAGTTTGAAAAACAGCTTGAGAAAAGTTACATCCAGATTTGACTGAAGTTCCATAATTCTCCAGAGCAGTTTTGCAGTTTTAACATGTGTCACTCTGGTAAATATAACAAAAAAAGGCCAAAAAAAAAAAAGGGGGCGGGGGGGGGGGGAGGGCATATGATGATGACCAGTGATATTTGACAAGTCCTGTTTCACTTTAAGAGAAATAGAAATCAAATAAATTTTAACATTAAAACTCAGAGATATCAGCATAGTTATTTCAAACTGATGTCCATTTAAAATCAATGTGATTTGTTCTGAGGAAAAACTGCAAGCTTTTTCATGCTGAAAAAAAAATTGAGACTTTTCCTTAGATCTAGTGCAGCTGATTGTAACCTGGTTATGCTTGTGGGTGATCTGAGTGTGAGAAAAGATTTTTCTCTCTTTTAAAAAACAAAACAAAACAGAAAGAACTAATTAAGGCAAAGCTAAGGAATTTAATTCGAAGTTTGCATTGCACATGTGAACTAATCTTTTTACAATGGTATCTTTCGAAGGCTGTGTAAGAACACCATTCATGCCAGGTCTCACCCAGCAAATCCTTCCTAGAAAAGCAGCTGCATGAAGACTTTTCATGAGCAGGCAATAAAGACTTTCAGGGAACAGTTCTGTACAGGCTTTTTGTTTGCCTACTAAATCATTAACCTTCCGAAAAAGCCCATCCGTAGCCTTAACAGGCGCTGGCTGTAATAGGTGTGTCAGCAGTACTTCATGCTAAGAACAGCTTTTACAGGATTAGACTCGAGTTTGTAAGTGATGGTACCATGGAGCTCTTAGGGGCAAAGAACTGCTGGTTTAATGCAACACATTCTTTAACATTATTTTATGCCACGTGCTGAAATGTGGTGAATCTCTGAGCATGCTAAAATGAAGAAAACTAACTGTTCAGGAGTAGGGGATTTTTGAAGCAAAATGGCTGTGTTTGCTTTAGGAGCAGCCACTGCGTTTGGAGAGCTTTCCTCAGATCTTGAAATATTATTGATCTGGGCTTAATATAGTAGAAAACAAAACAGAGTACCTGAAATGAGGGGGAAAAAAAAAATCCTTGAATTACAGACTGATGACCTTGCAGTACCCACTGTATCCATCTATTCCCTTTGAAACCACTGAGTTGGAAAAGACAGTGAGGAGGAAGAATGATCGCAAAAATCTTTACTTGTGACATTTTCCTGCCTTTTCAATAGTGTGTTATAGCCTGAGCCGGATCTTCAGCCTTGTGCTAGATTGCTTATCTTCTAAATATTTTAATACTAGGAAGATGCAAAAGACAGGTTTTCATATAATAATTTCTGTGAACTTTGATATTGAACAATAATGTTTGCATGGTTTATTTTAAAAACCTTGAATAATAGAAAGAATTTTGTGGCTAAGAGCAGTCAGCCTGATCTGTTATACTCTCTTTTTTTGATGCTTTATCTTTATATATGGCAGCAAGATTCCTCCTCTTCACGTCTGTCCTGGTCATATACAGGCTTAGGCATCTTTCTGATCCGAGCTGTGACAGTGAAAACCAGGAATAATATCGCAGATCAGCATCTGCTACTTGACTGCTGCTGTTGTTAAACGAGGCACAAGAGGACATGTAGTGATAGCACTACTTACTCACAAGATATTGCAAATCATATTAAAAAAATGAAAGGTCAGTTTCCCTGGTGTTTTGTTTGTTTGTTTGTTTTTCTGGATAATTCACATCACAAGCAGAGTAAGTTACGTTGCCCGAGTTGCCTTTGTGTACTGCAGCTGTGCACTGGCTGTACCTGGTGGGTTTATATTTGTGTTCAGGGACTAATTGTCTCTGATG
The DNA here is from genome assembly GCF_000700745.2 of Antrostomus carolinensis. Lineage (NCBI taxonomy): Eukaryota > Metazoa > Chordata > Aves > Caprimulgiformes > Caprimulgidae > Antrostomus > Antrostomus carolinensis. Next base: position 40,341 of record NW_010310654.1, read on the forward strand.
TGGGGAGGCTGGATTTGACCCCCGTGATTCTTCCTGCCAAAACTGTGGTTTTTGATTTTAATCAAAACCCCAAGGCTGTTTGAAGCATGGCCAAAAAGCACCTTGCAAGTTAAACCTTATCTAATAATGTGATGCATGTAAACTCTGGGAGCATAAATCTTAGTCACTTGAGCAATGTGTTTTTATAAGATCCTCTGGTCCAGTGACAGCCTCAGCGAGCGAAAGCAGACTGATCTCCCAGCACTCTTACAGGTGGTACATGGCACATCGTAAAGTTAGGACTCGTTAGGGAAATTCCGTAAGTGGCTTTGGTTAATAAGAGTGAAGTAACTTGCTGTTTTGTAAATGTGTTACTAAAATCTCTCTCCATTTCCCATTGGAGGGCTTCATAAGGGAAAAAAAAAAGAGGAGGGCTAAGGAAAGATTAAAACAGAAGGAGTGAGCCCCGGCTGTGCAGGGGGCTGCGCCCCATGTACTAGAGCCTGTGTGTAGTAGGGGAACCCTAAAGGTAGCATTGGTGATAAGTGATGAGATGTGAGAGTGAGTCACAGTAAACACTGGGAACAACCTTTCCTTTTTAGATGTTTGCCTGACTGGGTATTTATTCTCCGTAGTGCTGAAAACCAGTGGTGATGGTGGACTTTTATCTCTAGCCAAGGGAGAAGTTTCTGGGATGACATACCTGTTAGCCACTATTAAAATGTGTTATTAATGATGCTAAAGAGTTTTTTCCAAGTGATGTAGAAGTAGCCATTTGTGTAAGCGTTGCATTTATGAAGATGATGTCACCGAAAGCTTGCCAACTGCATGTGGGACCTGGTGGCAGTGCTGCAGTTACTGCTATGCCCTGGCTTCGAGGAGGGGAGAGCATTGCTGATTTCCTCTCTTGGGGAGAAAGAGCCAAATGAATTCTGCCTTGCCTGGGGGGAGACGTGCCATTTCCGGGCATGTTAGGCTGAAGGCCTTGCTGCCAATCCCAGTGGGTTCCTGTCCCACTCCCTCTGAAAAATTGGCAGTAGTCTGCCTGTCAGCTGCCATTCCTTAAGTGGTCATAGAATAAACCAATTGCACCCCTTTTGTCATGCTCTGTGTGTATGTGTATGTGAATGCAGGTGGACATGGGTTAAGCAACATGCAACTCCACAGTAAGCACAAAGAGGCAGCTGATTTTCTGGCAGTGTCAATAGAAGAGTATAATTTATTTTTTTTTTTCCATCTCCAAGCCAGCTTTAAAATGGCTCTTGTTGGAATTAGAAATCAGTATCCCCTGACATAGGATTACTCATTAAGAGTGTGATGATTGTTAATTCTTCACCTGGGGCTAAGAGGACATCATTAGATCTCTTTGAAATGTCTCCTGCCTTGATTTTGAATAAGTAAGCTAGCAATTTATGATCACAGCTTGGGCAAGTAACACTTTCCCTTCTTGTTCCTCCATCTAGCTTGCAAAATCGGATACTACAAGGCTCTCTCGACAGATGTTGCTTGTGCCAAATGCCCGCCTCACAGCTACTCCATCTGGGAAGGCTCTACCTCCTGCACCTGCGATCGAGGCTTTTTCCGAGCTGAAAATGATGCTGCCTCCATGCCCTGCACTCGTAAGTTGGTCTTTGAACAGTCTCTTCCTCCTATATCATACATTTCTTCTCCTGTCTTTCTTTCACTGTGTATGTAGGGAATACTGCCTGGAGATCTGTGTCTCTAAGAAGTGTCCTGTTCTGAGAGCAGCATTCAGTAGCTCTTACAGCCCTTTGCAGATGCAGTTTGCATTTTGGATCACACTTCTGGCAGAGAAAGGGTTAGTTCTCAGCTCTGAATTCCTAACAGTGACATGGTTGCACTGACCTTTGAGACCTTACAGTCTAAATAAATCGGGAGACTCAGAGGAGGTGAAGCCACAAAAGAGGAGTGACTCGCAGACCTCAGTAGCAGAGTTGGGAATAAAATACAGGTCTAAGTTCCAGTGTGAGGACGTGTCCAGTAGATCATATCACCTTCATCTCTTTAAATATTGCTATTTGTAGAAATTGTGAAAGCTTTTCTTACAATTGTATGATCTAGGGTAAATAGGTAGTATTCATCATTTCATTATATATCTAATTTGCTCAGAATATAGCTGGTGACCCTTAAGAACATAGAAGTGTTCCTCTGAAAGGAGTGGTAAGAATAAATCTTAAACCTTAATGAAACAAACACCCAAAGTATAGTTTATTTTATCTTTTGTAGATAAATACATCACGTACAGCAAATTTGCTTTAGTTCCACCAAAATGCCTTCAGTAGGGAGAACAAGAGGCATAGAGCACTGAGCACACCAATGGAGTTGGTGGACAACCCTTGTCCTATGTGTTGGTTAACAGCTCATGCAGCTGAAGACCTGGGATTTCAGGCGTGCCCTGGTGATAAATCATGATCATCTAGTTCTTCAGTTTTAACTTCTATAGGAGCAGAGCAATTTGAAACAATAAGTGAAAGGGCTGTATTTTACCAGGAGATATCTAGAGATATCTAGAACTGATGAAGACCCTGAGGACTTTGGAAATGCTTCCAGATTTTTGGAGTTCAGCTGTATATTTATGTAGAGAGTGTGTGTGTGTCTGTGAGTGAGGGAAGGCTGAGATATTTCTTTTGTAACATTTTAATATATTCCACATTCATTTTGGAGAGATGACTCACATTTGTTTAAATCTTAATTTCTCCCTTACAAGGCAGAAACAAAGTATGTCCATAACTAAGCCAACACTCATCCCTTCCCCACACCCCCTTGATTCCAGCTCTTCTTCAGTGATCTCCTTTTCAGCTGTGAGTTTTGCTGGGTGGTGGTTAAGCAGGTCTGGGCATAATAGCTGGGAGCAGCTGCTTTTGCTTAGTAGGAAAGCAGAGAGGTCTGCATATCCCTTGCCAAATGTTGACTGGGACTGGAGGTCTAACTGTATTGTGAAACCTTGCTGAAGTGGGTAGGAAAATGCTTTTTATAAAGTAGTTTACACTAGTAGGTATAAAGCTTGACCATTTTGATAGGAAAAATGTATTTTTGCAACAATAAAACTATTGTTTGGAAGATACACTGCAAATAACATTATACCAGCAAAAGTTTCTCATAAAGCCCTGTCCTAGTGAGTGATATCCTGACCAAATTGAAATCAAATTAGTAATCAACTGGTTGAATTTAAATAGGCATGTGCAGCGAGTGAAGTATGAGGAGAGAGCAAAACACTTCCAGATGGGGGAATTGTAAGCAAATGATAATGTATGTTTGCTTGTATTCCAGAACGTACCCCTGCAAGCTTAGCCCTTTTTTGTCAAGTCTTGAGCCTCCTTCTGGCACCCTTCCCCATTCCTGTCTTCAGAGGTCAGTCAAAGTTGAAATCCTTACCCCGAAAATATGACAAGGGGAGAAGGCAAGGGCCATGGCGCTGGCCTCCATCTTAATCTCTGCAGCTATCTAGAAGGAGATGGCATGCAGAGGCAAGCCAGCACCACAATTCCATGGACACCTGGTTTTGGAAAACAGGCCTGTCTCTGGAGGTCCCATTTCATAGCAGTGAATTTTCCTATACCTTAAGGGCGTCTTTTTCTGTGTTCCAAGGTGCAGGAAGACACAGAAGTTATTCCTCAGCTGGCTTGTGGAGCAGTTTTGCTCTCCCACCCATGGCTGTGCTCGCTGATGTTCCCTTTTTGAGGTCTGCTTTAGCAGTGTTTGAACGTTGCTATGATGGTGGTGCCTGCACAGGCACAAAATGCAGCCCTGCGTGCGTGGTGCACCTCTGCGTTGCACAAGGAGTGGGGTGCAAGGGCTCCTGGGGTAGGTGGCTGTTTGCTGTGCTCCCCACACCAAGTAGCCTTCTGTCCACACACTTGAGACCAAGTGGCAGAAAGCATTTAAAGGGCCTCTGCTGAAGGAAGCCCATCTGGAGGAAGCTCCACATTTGTCTGCCTTTCCTGACAAGATGTGGAGACAGAAGGGAGCGTAAACATCAAAGGTTCTTTCAGATGGATTCAGACTCTAATCAGTTCTTACCAGTTGGTTAAACCAGGTGACAAACCCAATTCCCTTGTGCTGACAGCCATAATAATCAGGCACCTTCTTTGTTCATTATGCTCTCTTTAACCCTGGTATTCTCATTCAGCCCTGCATTTAGTAATCGCTCAGTGTGACGGCGCACTAATGAAGAAATAAAACACAGTATCTGAGATCCATTCTTCTAGCAAAAAGATAGACTCTGCTCCACTGACTTGTAAAATCAGGTTTCTGTTCACTTGGAGAGCTATTAGACCAGGTGAATAAAAGTAACATTGGGTAATTTGGAGGGAACACCTGGAATGGACTGTGGATTGATCCTTTCTTTATTATTTCTGAACACTTTTTAAGATGAAGACCTTGAGCCTTCTTAGAATGTGTTTTTGTAAAGCTTTGACCCTTGGCTATTGATTTCCTTTAGTAATAAACTGTCTGGCCTCATCACTTATCTTGCCTCCTAGGTAGGGGGAGTAAGACTGTTATGACTTTCCATTAGCTTGATGGTGCTAGTGGATGGAAGGGAACTGGTGAATTCCCCTTCCTTTTCCTTTCTCGCAGTTCCCATGGTAGGTAATAAAAGCAACACCTACTTCCTGATGCGCTGGTCAGGAGAGGTGCTTCAGAGTTTTCTCATTCCATAATGACACTCTCTGACATCTCTATCTGTTGTTGAGTTGTAAAAACTGTGCCTAACCTTTGGGTAAGCAAGGCATCCAATCTAAACACATAACTCAAACTCAGCTTTCAGTATTCTGCCCTATTTTAGCTCTGCTAGAGTGAGAAGTTATGTCTGGCTTAAAGCTTGTACAAGTAAGAGCAGAATGTGGTAGGATGTGACCGTAGAAGAAGGTGGAGTGGGCTGTGTCGGAAGGCCAGGCATAAACACCCTGACATACACATGTTTACTGATACATCTTTTCTCTCAAGCTTGCCTTACGGGGATAATCATCAATGTGTCTGTCACCACTGAGGAGCAAAGCTGCCCTGGATCTGCTGCTTTGACCCAACTCAGGAATATAGACTTTCATCTCAGAAGTGCAGTGGGCTTGTCAGCTGCGTGCTTGGGCATGAAAATGCTATGACTGACCTGTAATACACTTGAGCACAAATGGTGGAACACAGGGATGTCTTTCCCTTTTGGAAGTATCGCAAAAATAATGTTAAGGCACCTATTCAGACCTTCATTATATTTCAGTACTTCTTGAGAGGATGGGTTTTTCATAAGGTTAGCGATCTAATGGAGAATAGATTGCCTTACCAACACACAAATCCATGAGGCTGGAAAACAATCAGTCTCAATCGTGGTCCTCATCCCTGAATTTCCATTTCCATAAGGAGATGCCCTGTGAGTTGCAGCCTGGTGCAGGCAGGTGCAGTTCCCACCCAAGTTAATGGGTGTTGGTCCTGCGTCCCAACCGTTAACGAGTCGGGCTCTCTAACTGTTTCTTAACAAACAATGCTCACATTATGAATGAGTATGGGACGGTTTTGTATTGTTTATATTGTCTGTTTGATTCAGATTATTAATGATTTTTAATTGGGAGCCCTTTACAAAAGAGAGATTACTAGCATAGACTGACTGTCCAGCTTGAAATCTGTCTCAATAAATGACCCTGAATAATTTAGTCTGTTGTGCCACACAAACAGTGACTGATTGGTTGATATTTTGGCATGGCCTGAAATATTTCTAAAACGGTTGCATTTAAGACAGTTTATACTGGAGAAGCTTAGAGATAATGAGAGCAAATTCAGTGAGATGCAAGAGAAAAGTGCCTGCTTTAAAAGGGCTTTCTCCAGTTTAGGTTATCAAGAAATCGAACAGCCTGACTTCAAACAGAAAATGTCACTTACTTGTCTTTACATTCGCCTCTTCTAATTGAATTTAGTGCACTGCTGTATTTCCTCCAGAAAGTATATTGTTTTTAAATTACCATTTCAGTGCTATTACTCAAGGCTCCTGCTTCTAATGCTTTCTGACAGTTATCAGCATAATGAACCATAATGAAATGATGAGCAATCTACAGTGGAAACTCAATGTGGATTCCACTAGAGCTGTGTGACTGTGTTGTTAAAATTCGAATGCACATTAAAATAACACTGTCCTTATTTGCTTGCAAGGTCAAGGCTTTAAAAAAGGTCTGAAAGGGCTAAACACTTCAGTTTTGTAAATATTACAGTCTAATATATGTCCTTAGCACAGTCTTGTGTTGCATTTAATATATATCAGAGATAAATATTTAACCTGCATTTTTGAAAAATAGTGAATTTACCTACCTAATAACTGTGCTTGCAAATGAGTAATTACACAGGAGCTGATTATTTGAGCATATGTTTATTATGATTGCTTAGGCTTCTAAATAAACAAATGTGCTCTTTTTCCTTCAGCTTAACTTGTACCTCTTCTAATTTTCCAGACAGACGCCGATTATCTGTTCTAGCTTTTAGAAGAATAAGAAAGCAGGGTGCAACACGCGGTCATGCTGGCTAGTGTGTTGTAGGTAGCTTTGCCATGCTTCCTTCCCAGGGTTTGCACGCTTGTTCTGGCACTACTTCAGTCTAACCTCTGCTGTTGGAGCCCATTCTCAATAATATGAAGTACATGCCAATACAGCCTTTGATCTTCAGAAGTTAAATTTATGACATAAGAATTCTTCCATGTCTTTATATATGTCCATGCCTTAAGTAAATTATTTTGTTCTTAAAACATCATGTAAGGTTGTTCATTATGTAAACTGTATGTTAAAATGCCTTTTAAGGTCCGGTATGGCAGTTGCAAGAGCAGAGGGAACGGTGGGTGGGCAGTATGGAGAGAATGATTTTTCTTCTCCACATAGGCTGGGAAAATTGACCATCCATCGCTGCACCGCTGCCAGACCGAGAGAAAGGGATTGTGAGTGATGGGAATCTCAAAGGAGAAGGCTGTCTCCCCTCATCTGTGGTGATGGGCTGAAGGAATTGAGAAAACGTTGAATAAGAAGGGGAGTGGTTATGGCTTGAAGAGAAGAGATGAGAGTAATTTGACAATGTGTGTCTGTAATCAGTAGACTTAAAATCATCACTCCTTTAAATATAGCAACTGTTTATTAGCTGTCTTCTGATTTTCTGGCCAGAGCATCAAATTAACAGAGACATTTACTCAAATAAGTGGGGGCTTTGATTTGGTTAGTCAGGACCCAGTTCTGTAGAGTCACTGAAGTAAATTAGAGGGCTAACAGAATAAGAAATTCAGCGGTTGGGCCAATGTCAGAACAACTTATTTTTCTGGTTGGATTTTTTTCCTGTCAGACTGTCAGATAACTTTCTGATATCCACAATGGAATTCTTCTTTTTATCTCAAAAGAGTAAGTGAACACAGGTGGTATTGTCTGCAGCACAGTGTATTACAGTAGATGTGATAACATGTCTTAGCATATGTGGCAATGCAAAATCTTCTTACATGGCAGTTTTTGGAAGAGAACCCCAGAGCCCACAGCGGTGGCACCTGCAAGCATCAGTTTTCCTACACCTGTGCCAGTGGTAACTGGACCTCTTTGCTTAACTCCCTCAGCCTGGAGAGAAGAGGAAATATTGATTGGATTGTTCTCCAGGTGAAAGAAACAAAGCCTATTGTGAAACTAGTAACCAGGGTTCTTTTGGCAAGTACATAGGAAATCATACATGCCAGTAAAACGGGCATTTTATCATTGGCCTTGGTCCAAGATCCCTAGCTTGGCAGAACTCCCGCTGAAGTCAAAGGAGTCTTGCCCAAGTAAATAAATTAGGAATTGTTTACCAGATCAGTTGCCTTATTAAAACCCAGTTGTATTGCTGACTGTGCACAGAAAGAAGGGGAGTAGAAACAGAGCAGATGACTGATATTTCAAGTGGCTGCCACATCTTGTGGACTGTTGACTTTGGTCTCACCAGTTGTAAAAACACATAATCTATAATGATAAATGATCAGGAATAGCCAGGCAGACAAGAAGCGAGAGTTGTCCGAACTGTCAGTGCTTGTGTAAATTAGCCCACAGCAACAGGAGGCCCGTCCACAACTGCTGAAAGAAGCAATTAATGGCAGCAACATATACAACTGTCACAGGAAAGTGTGGGCTTCATTTCTGAGCCTAAACTTACACAGCCCAGGTGTTTACTCTGCGTTATAACTTGTCTTTCAGATGGTTAAAGATCAACAACAAAGGCTTATCTGAAAGGCTTCACAGTTCACATGCTGAAACATTATTGACAGCTCCATAGTTGTACATGTTTAATGAAGCTTTATGAGATGGAAAGAGGAGGCCAAGGTGCTTTTTCTTGAAGGCTATGCCTGACACCGCTTGGCCAGACATTTTAGTGAGGGAACTTAAAGATTTTAAAGACATTGATTATTTAATAATTACTTTCTTTACATCCACTCTGAAATAGTAAACTCTGTTTCACACTCAGCCCTGCCTCCAGGGAGATGAATTTTAGGATCATGATCGAGTTAAAGAGTATTGATTAGAATTGTTAAAGGCTATCCATGCAATAATGGCATTGTGAGGCTTCCTTGAAAGAGTAGCAGTATGGTCACATTGGTAAGGCTGGCACTACAACTAAAAGCCTTAGCAGAGTCATACTGCCTCTTAGTGCCTGAGCTAACCCCTTCAAAATTACTTGAGGTACTTCCAGTGACATTTCATTGCTCTCTGTAGATGTGCTCCAAAGATCTTTGCAGTTGTTCCTTGTATGGATCTTTTCTTTTTTTCCAGCTCTTTATTTGTTCTCTTTATTCTTGCTGTGTTGTACACAAAAGCTGGCTTTCTGATCTTGTGTAGCAGAAGATGTGCTAAACTTTTCATTGCTTTAGATAGTGCATTTCTAGGTAGGTTTTTTTGCTCTTAGGCAGCTAGATGCTTACTCCCAGGTGCCTGCTGCTTCTGTAACTTATCAAAGACTTAACTGCTCCTCTGTAGTATAGCCAAGACCAAGTTGCCGATTCAAAATGGGCCAGTTCATACGAGGCTCCTTTTAAAAGACGGTGAGTCATAGCAACCTTCCCTGTTGTATGAATCTTGTTTATTATGTAGCAAATTAGCTCAAGATTTCTGAATACCCTGAGTTCCCTTTGAAATCTCTGGAGATGAAGAGGGTCAGCATCCCTGGAGCAGCCTCATAAAGAGGATCCTTTTGTCAGTCCCGGTCCAAAGCCCATTGAAGCCTGCTGGTCTGCCTGATTGACTTTGATTAACAAACACCCGTAGTTGGCACTCTGCTGCATTTAACGGTATGTTTATGGGGTTTTCTCAGTTTGAGGGTGAAGTTAGAAAGCTTTGAACTGCAGCAAGTTACCATATTATTTTTACTGTTTGTTAGAATAATTTTTAATCCTTATCAAGCTAAGGTCTACCTTTTCTGCCTCAAAAAAGAGAGATGATATTTTCCTCAAGGAGAGTGCAGGAATGGTTAAAGAAGATTAAAGTCTTTTCTACATGCTTGAGGCTTTCTGATGTCTGGTGGGAATTGCCAATGAAGCTTCCTTCTGATTTCACACAGTCAGGCGAACGCAGACTGAATGCAGGGTTACAACCCACTTGAAAATAATTATCCATTGCCCTGCCTGCAGAGATGTCCGTTGCCTGATAGACAAATGTGCACGCACAGACTGAGTAAATTATTTTTTTAGTCATTTTCTCCTTCCAAGACTCAAAAGCATCATCCTGCTTGTTACATGCATATCTTTTGAAAGCATTTTTCTTTTAAAGGAGGTTACATTTTAAATGTGCTGATCTGGTTACTGATAGGATGCTCATAACGAAGGCTTACCTTCTTGAGGGTATATGTTTGAAATATCTCCATTAGCACTTCCATGGAGAGTGTGGGTTTCAGCTTGTGTTTTTAATAGATGTCCTCCTACAGATAGATCTTTCAAGGTAATAAATATTAACCATAACATAGGTTGGTAGTAGACAGATATGGTTACAGTCCAAGTACTGATAATATCAGTTTTGTTCTTAATAGGTAATGTTGCTGCTAGAATAATCCATTATCACTGTTAATGGCTAAGGACTAAGATGGCACAAAGAAAGGAGCTCCTGGTGAGGAGCCCTCTGCCAGGGGACATGCTAAGACAGAGGAGTGTGAGCTGTTCATGGCTAGAGAGTGCTTCATTTTGGGTGCCATTGGACTGGGTTTCTCTTTAAGTGCTAAATTCACTTTAAAGGCAGTAAGTGCTGGAACCCTGTGCTGAAGTGCTCTTTGGTTTGTTTTCTGATGTTTTTGTTTTTCAGTCTAAGAAGATAGTATATAATGGCTACTTGGGTTTGATAAATTGGCCAAACCAAAGCCCAGAACTTTATCTTCAGTGCTTTGCCCATTGGACCGCTGGCAAAAGAAAAAATAATTTTTTTACTCACCTATAGCTTTGGTGAACAAAAGCTGTTTTCCCAAAATTTGGAGCTGCTAGTGGTCTAAAAGTGGTATTTTGGCATCCTATTAACCTGGGGCAGCAGAGAACCAAGCTGCAAGGTTCTCCTTATTTATTGTCATTTTATGGGACAACAAAGTCACTCAGGAGCAGTTTTGCTGGGAATCATTTCTTTCTCTTCTCCTCTCCCTGTCCTTTAATGCACGCCTCCTAACCATACAGTGTTGCTGAACTGAATTAACAGGTTTAGTGAAGACAGTATTCTTTGTGTCAAACAAGTCTGGCTGGTCCAGTTGTAGAAAACTCTAATTGAATTTACTGCATACACCCACAGAGACTTTTAGAGAAGCACTTTGCTGGGCAGAGCAGTAATAAAAAAGGAAGATGTAAACCCAGGGATATTAAAACCTTCGTCATAACTATTTAAATACAATTCCCCAGCACAGTGCACTTACAGTTCTACCCTCAGATCCCAGGGTTAGTTTCCAGAGGTGTTTTTCAGTTGCGTAGATGGGTCGGGTTTACAGCTGTAGGGAGGAGGGGTGGGCTGACTTGATTGGAGTCTTGTCTTCTACGCCTGGCAAATCATGCCTGTCTGCCTGTCTCGCTGGAGTCCCTCCAGCTCCAGGAGCCCAGCTACAGCACATCCTTTACAAGGAGTTTGTCAGGGCAGAGACTCTCTCCTTTGGACTCCTGGCTCTGCGGCAGTGCTGAACTTTCAGCCCTGGTGCAGCCAAGTCAGACCCCGTCCTTGGGCACACAAAGGGTCCTGGTGACTGTACTTCTGCATTGGCATGCAGGAAGGGCTGGGCACGACCGATCCCTGAGGGCAGCATGAATATTCACTCAGTTGCAGCTAATCATCTTTGTAGTATTTGCCTTTGAAATTGTTCGTGGCATTCAGGGTAGACTTTCTTTTTCCTGTCAGAACAATTTTGCCAGTTCCAGTGGGTTGAACCTCCTACACTTGCAATGTTATCCTTCTGTAGCAAGAAGAAAAGGGGCTTTGGGATAACTTCCTCAGCAGGATGATACCTGCACAACAGGGAAACTTTGAGCCAACAACCTCCGATGGTCCCTCAGTGTGTAGGACAGCTGATTTAAATGGAAAATACTATTTTCTTTGCAAATAGTTTACTGAAATGTCATTATGCCCAGTGTTAGTTTGCAGCTTGCTTTGCTTCACAGCCATGGCCCCTTGCCATCTGTGCCCCAGAGGTGCTGGTTCAGTCCTGGGTAGCAAGTTCATTACTAGGTCTTCACTGCGGAAGCTCTACGTGAGTCACTTTGGTGCTCAGACCAAACCTGATCCCTGATATGAATCACAGAGGCTCCTTCGCTATGCCCACAGAGACCTATAATCCACAGAGAGCTGGCACATAGGCAGTGTCGCACACGGAAATGTCCTGTGGTCTGGAAGGTAGGAGGGAGGCTGTCAGGTGTTGATATGTGCCCTTGTCATGGTTTTCATCGGGCATCTTGGCAATCTTGCAGTGGTGTGCGGGAGGCTTCTGACTGGAGAGGGACTTGAGCATTATGTAGGAAGGGAGAGAGAGAGATACTGATGGATGAAAAGTCAAAACACAGCCTGAGATTGCAGTGAGAGTCCTAAAATACATCAATCCTTTTAGTACAAGTAATGCTCATGCTGTTAACCCTTTCAGAGCTCTAGTTTTCCTGAATATTCATTTGAAATAGGATACAACATTGTCCTTAAGACAGACAGATCTGTCTGTGGGTGAAAGAGACAGGTAGATGTAATGGCCATAGCTTATTGCAGCAAGAGAAAACCAAACAATCTGCATTGCCCAATACATTTAAGTAAATCTAATAGGAGGGTTGAGGAAGATAGCAAGATTAGCTTGATAAAGATTATTTGTTGCTAAACAGACTTGTCAGTGTTTCCCTCAGCCCTGACACACACAATGAACGGCTCCACCCAGGGCCTTTCCATTTGCTTCATGGCTCAGTTGATTTTGATGGGTTTATTGTGAAGCAAGATTTATGGAGCCCCAGGAAGGAATAAAATTAAAAACTTCCGTTCCCTATGTTCCCACAGAGAAGTCCTCCATGTCAACTCATGGGACTGGTAAATGGGCTGAGTGAGGGATCCTGCTTTCAGGCTCCGTGATCAAACTGTGTCCTCTTTGCAGTCCCCAACAAGAGAAGCGCGAGTGACTGCAGATCCATCCTTCAGGTTCTGTTGTCTTGGGCATGAAAAGCAAGAGCACCTGGCTTCCTAGCATCGTAAAATGAACTTTAAAATTAATTGTTTTACAAAATAAATATGTCTAGGTTTTTTTTTTTGGTTTGTTTTGTTTTTTTTTCTATAGTAACTGTCGTATTTTTAGGCTCTTCTGGGCAGTGTGGCAGTGTTAGCTCCATGCTTCTGAAGTGCTGAACGGCTCATGCAATAGCTTGCTTCCATCAGCAGGAGTTTTAAGAAAAATGCTATAAATCGTGGGACTTGGGACAAAATCACAGAAGCTGGCACCAGTGTTTCAGAGGCACAGCTCCTTGTGTTCCCTCTCATCTGCCCCGTAGCTAGATTTTTCTGACAGAGGAGAGAGGTTTTGTGAGAGGGCAATGGTCTGTCCAGCAGTGCTGGCACTTCCAGCCTACCATGGCCCTGAAAGGGTTTTCATCTCATCTAGCGCAGTGGCTCTTGTCAGAAACAAAGCAAATCCTGATCAGCATTGAAGGAGCAGATACGCCCTGTGTTTCAACATTTGAAACCAGGCCCATCAATCTGAAACTATTCCCCACTCCCAGTGCCAACAGCTCCATTGATGACTATGCTCCAGAAAGAAAAGAAATTGCTTTTCCCCTCACTGTAATGTCAGCCCTCCATTTGGAGACTCCCCCGCATCTTCCTTTTCATGCTGGAGGTGGTGCACTCATCTCTGTGACCTGCAAGCATCTGCTTCCCTGGTTTTCCGCTTCATTGCGTCTCTGTTTAGACACTGCAATGCCCTGTCCCACATACTAATTACTGACTTTTTGCTTCTGAGGATCTTGATTCATTCTGGCACATTTTCCCACGTGAAACTGGACCTAGAGCCTTGGAAAATATCTTAATGGACATCAGCATAAGTCTGAGTTTAACCCCAAATTGGCTGCTGTATCTGAGCTAAACGGCACCTCTTTCAGACCCTAATGGTGGCAATATGAACCCTCCTCGCGTGGAGTACTTTGCTTCACGAATATCCCCCTGAAAGGAGGGCAGCCCTGGCAGAGCCCGGCGTTGCTCAGGGAGGGGAGGTGTTTGCACTGGCACCACCTTATCTCAGCTCTCCTGACCGTGCTCCGAGTCGATGCTCTCGCTTGTGTGATTGCAGCAAGTGAGCCCTCTGTGAGAAAACACCTTCTGCTTTTTCTCGCCGTAAAGTTCTTGCCATTTCCCACAGGAGCAGTTTCTGTTCAGGGCTCGCTGCTGCCGGGTACTGAACAGCCTCTGGGAGTTCAGGCATCCTCAGCTCCCACCAACTCCGGCAGCCGCTCTGGCAAGGTCAGGCCTTTGTTGCACAGCGTGGACGTGGGCTTGCAGTCTACTGAGGCTGCTGGTTTCCTCCAGAGGCTTTTGTTTGTTCTCCTGCCTCCTTGACAGTGTGGAGGGGGACAGGTTGTCCCTGCCTGCCCTGAAAAGAGAGGCCTGATGCGAGGTGGTTTGGCGAGTTTTGGGGTAAAGGGGGTTTAGATCAGTTCCTGCTCAGCAGTTCCTGCGCTGCCGCTTGAGTTCATGATTTCAGGAGTGTCTTCTACCTCATTGCACTCGGAGTGTGTTTTTGAAAAGGAGGCTTCTGTATTTGTAGGCTAAGCAGAGACCGCTTTCTCCTGCCCAGGGGAGGGGGCAAACCCAGCTTTTGGGAGAAGGAGAGCTGGTTACAAGGTGGAGGTGCTGGGCTGAGGCTTGGGAGAGCTGTGACTGATGTCAGATGTGCAAGGCACGTCTTGCGTGCCCTTGTCTGCTTACTGCCTCCCTCTGTACCTCAGTTTCCACGTGATGAACAGAGATTAAAACCAGTTTCTTTCCCTTTTTTTTTTCTACTAGTTTCTAAGTGTTTTTCGAGCAGGAAATGTCTCTTGCTGTTTTTGGTAACTGATCTTTGAGTGAAAGGGTTTTGTCTTTAGGAGCGCTAAATGCTGCCAGTGTATAAATAAAAGCCATGAAAGGCAGCCCAGTGGTGCAGCAGGCGGGAGGGCTCCCTCCCCATCACAGGGGTTGGCCTGGGCTTTCTCCTCTCCTTGCAGTAATTCTACCTGTCAGCCCTGATTAACTCAGAGGTTCTTTCAAAGGTTTGGCAGGAAGGGAGGATTTCCTTCTTTTCAAAATGAATATATTAATTTTGTATTTGTGAAGTGAGCACAGAGAAACAATCCTTGCTCAGCTACCCTTGCAGCAGAGGCCTTTCACGTAAGTACTGAAGATAAGTAGATACATTTGACCTCTATGTAATTTAAGACTCTCTTCTTAACCTACCTGCCTCTCCTAAAATAAAAGTCTCCTGTTAAACACGTGTTACATCCTCACAGCTTCAAGCACAGACCCAGGGACTTGATGCAACCCTCAAAACCTTGTTCTCCACAGTTTGCTCAGGTCTCAGGCTTCCTTATAGATGCTCCTGCTGGATCCACGCAGCCAGAATTAATCTTTGCAATAGTCTCCTCTTAATGGCTTAACCTCTTTGCTGCTACACTTGAGTCCCTTTGTAATCTCAGAAGAATATCACTATAAGGTATTGGGTTCCCAATTTAGCCTGATGGTGGTTTTTGTACCTTTGGCATGTGAGAAATTATGATTGATTTGTTTACACACTTAATTAAACTATTGGTGCTGGCTGAGTTTTCTCCAATTTAATAACATTTGACAAATAACAGGAATGGAAAACCTGGAATGAAACTTGCCAGAACTTTCTC
>NW_010310654.1:55690-77238 GCF_000700745.2 Antrostomus carolinensis
GAACTTTTGAAAATTGCAACCATCAAATGTATTGTGATAAAATTTTAGAAGTTTTCATAAGCTCTGTTGTGTCTTCCATAAAAACTGAATTTGTGACTTTCTACAAAATTATTTCCAGTATTCTTCTGGTAATATCTTTATTTAAAACTATAATTGTGAGTAATTACTAAGTACTGCTCTTTTTACTGTATTCCAGTTTGGATCATTAAATTTTGCAAGCTTCGTTCTCACTCTTGTTTCATTTCTATTCGATTCAATATTTACCTTAGTTCCTGTCCCAAAATATTGTGTGTGTAGTCAGAGCTCATTTGTGCTTTACCCCAGAATAGGCTGCCTTTTGATGATCAGTGAAGCTTTTTGTGACATATAAAATACCCATCTGTTTCATGGAGTTGCTCTGAATCATCGCTGTTAAATTTAAGGGTGGAAAAAGTGTGTCTCACCTAAACTGTATTGAAATTAGATTAAGAATCACAGGATTAGCTCTTCTGCATTTTCAGTGTGTGTATTGGTTTGGGGCCTGTGGGGATTTAAGCATGTCAGTATGATTTCTGCCTTTGGTTACAGAGTGAGGCAGGGCACTGTTGGAGGCGGTTGGCCCGGTTGGGCAGCATCAACCATTAGAGACCCAGCGCGTTGGTGAAGGTGCTGGGAGGAGCTGCGTCCTGAAGGCTCAGCTCTGCTCCTGCCACCTCTTCATGTCTCTGATTCAGCCTTATTTCCAACTGTTCTGTATGGTCTCTTGTTCCTAACCAGTTTTCTTGTATCAGTTCTTCTTCCAGCTGCTCACTGTATTTTCCTCCCCAATTCTTTCACGTTCTCCAGCACTCCCCTATGGTAACCTTTATTCTCCCTCCTTCAAAGTTCTGTGTCTGACTTTCTACTCGGATCTCCTTCCTGCACCCCAAAGTGTCATGTGTCCCTGCACAATGGGCTTCAGTGTTCACTGAATGCGATCTGACATCAACTTGTCTGGAAAATATTGCACTTGTATTCTTAAGAAACAAATATTGTGAGATCAACAATTTCAATGAGAGTTTACCTGTAGGTAATGGAGGACCTCAAAAATCTCAAGTGAAGCAGGATTTTGTGCATTTGATGCTTTGCATGGGAAATCATGGGAAAATGAATGTAAAATATATGAATTTTAAGTTTTTCATAACAAGTATAAATGGTGAAAGTGAAAAAAACCCACTCTTGTTTAATTGCAATACTGGGCTTCCAGGCACATTGAGAGATGGAAAATACTGTTAATTTATCAAATGAAGAGATCAGTGTCTAACATCACTTGATTTTTCACCTTTATTAAGAACACAGAGAAGTGAAATTCTGTGTGGTCTCTGCTGTTTTTGACTTAACTGGGAGCTGCACAGGCTCAGGATCACCCAGGACCCTGACTCTGAAGATAACTTTGTAAGGTTTTTCCAGTTATTAAAGACACGTGGACTTTTTCCTTCTAGGCCCTCCGTCTGCTCCCCAGAACCTGATTTCCAACGTCAATGAGACGTCGGTGAACTTGGAGTGGAGCCCGCCTCAGAACAAAGGTGGTCGGGAAGACATCTCCTACAATGTGGTATGCAAGAGGTGCGGTGCCGGCGACCTCAGCCGCTGCCGGTCCTGTGGCAGCGGTGTGCACTTCAGCCCCCAGCAGAACGGCTTGAGAACTACCAAAGTCTCCATTACTGACCTACTGGCACACACTAACTACACCTTTGAAGTCTGGGCGGTGAATGGAGTGTCCAAGCAAAATCCCAGCCAGGACCAAGCTGTGTCTGTCACTGTGACAACTAACCAAGCAGGTAGGAACCTGAACACAAATTCTCCTCCTCTCTCCTCTGCCTGTTTTTAGGAAAGCTGTGATTTCCATTGTATTTAGCATTAGCAAATGAATGCAAAGAGCCCTAAGATGCGTAACTGGGTCAAACCCTTATTTTCTGGTTATTTATATGGATAGTTTAAATTCTTTAGAGCTAGAGAAACAGAGGAGGGTTTGACTCCTGTAGCTGGGAGCAGAGCTCTGCTGCAGCACACTGCGAGGACACTGGGAGGCATTCTGCAGAAGCAGAACAGCACAGCTGCCCTGGGTGACACAAGAGGGCAGAGCCAGGGCCACCAGCAGCTCAGCCCTTTGTAGGGGAGACCCTGCTCACAGACACGAATATGCCCTTGGTGCTTACAGAGGGCAAAATACACACTCGGGGAGCACAAGACTGTGCCCCTGCCTCCTTCCAAAAAGGGCTGCATGAGATTCAAAAAGAGGAATGAGCTGGTGCTCCCTTGCCTGCCTGCTCTCGCTCCTCTCCCAGCAAAGTCAATTAGATTCTGTCCCATTGTTAAATAAATACCTCCTTAAGCTGCTACTAGCAGCATTCAATTGATCAGAGCTGGCGTTCCTGGAGAAATCCTATATGAGCTTTCGTCTTCATGCTGGCCGATTCTTGCATTTCAATCATCTGCGAGAGTGAAATACTGTTTCTGTTTGTACCTGATGGTTTCAGGTACCCTAGGCAGTTCTACTTTTTTCAGTCCCCTGTGCTTGACCTAGTAAAGGTCTGCTTTAAAAGGTCTGCTTTACTTTAAAAGTAAAGGCTGCTGCAGCAGATCGCGGTTTAGTTTTGATGATCATACATATGATTTTTTTTTTCTTTAATTACATGAAAACATTTTGTGGTTGCAGCTAGCTAGGGTTTCAAACAGAGAGTTCCAGTTGAATTTTTAATTTAATGCACAAAATTATATATATTTGAATATAGCACTCTTCTATATGCAAATTTGATATCCAGACTGTCAGACTGGCTACCAGAGTCAAACCTGTTACCTAATTGCTCACGGTGCTGATTGTCTTCAAGTCCCACAGATGTTGCAAGCATTCAGCACCTTAGAGCGTAGTTTACAGGGCTGCAATTTATTGTTAGACTTATGGTGTATAGGACAATACTAATATTTTATATTTTATATTTTGATAGTCCTGGACTATATAAATATTTGTATTTTGTTTCCTAGTAGACAGGCATGCATAGTCTCAAATCTACAAATTTTAGCTGTAGTCCAGAACACGTCAATATTAACAATGAGAGATACATTCAATTTTGCAGTGACAGTTAACAAGCAAAATTGTCAAATCCACGCTGAAGCTCCTTTGAAAATCCAGTCCAGTGTTTTTTGTTCTTTACACATACAGCTGACAGCATCCCTTTTAAATTATGATTCAAAAATTCAAACTATCGCTTTGCCTAGTGAAAAGAAGACTAATAGAGAACAGGGGCTATTACGGAGTCTTGGGAGAATGCTGTCATACTCTATACGAAAAGGGAGGGTTGAGAACAGCAGCAGGGACAGTGTTTTTGTGCTATGAATGCCTAGCAAAGAGAGTATTTCTGACTGATTTTGGCATGTGTAAGGATTAGTGGATGCATATATGCATGAATAAGTGAGTGGGATCCATCTACCGTGTGAAAATTCTACCATCTTATGCTTTAATATGCAAACCAAAATCTGATTGACTATGCAAATAAGAATTGATTTTGTTTATTATCCATGAGTAGCAGTTCTTCACATCAGGAAATTTGTATTTTTGCCAACATTTCCAATTATGAAACATGCCCAGTCTATCAAATGCTTCAGAGGACCGGAGAAAACTGTACTGGTAAAAATGAAAATTAACTCCAAGGTGCCAGTGTTCTCTCGTTCTTCATATGACTTTGTGTATTCTGCTGCATAGAAGATCTAAATAGAAATGTGTGGCCTAAACCTACAGATCTCAACTGAGATAAATAGTCCTTGCACATGCAAATAATTCCATCGATTTCAGTGAAACTGCTTGCTTGAGTAAAGGTTTGTAAAGTTGCACCCTTGGGTTTTACAAGTACTGATCTCTTTAATCATTATAAATGTGTGTCTGGGGTGCATTAAAATTCTTGTGCCACTCATTTTCTTTCAATATATTTCATTAAAAGGAAATCATGTCATGGTAGAACACTGCCATGGGCTTAGTTTTGATCTTGCACCTTTCTTACACTATTGTAAAGCTATCTTGGTTTCTTTTTAGCAGTTTCAAAATTCAGATTAGAGCCAAGCTCCTCCTTTAATAGCACTCTTTCTCTGTTTTGCTAGTGAAAATGAAACTACCAACGCTGAAAATCTGTAAACGACTTTATTGTTTTTGCTATTTGTGCTTGTGCTTTCCAACATTTCCTAGGGGGAAAAAAAAAGTTAATCTGGTGGAATTTTTTGCAAGATGTGGTCTTTGAGTTAAATTCAGTAGGAAAGATAAGTGTGCAAGGGACCAGGAAATCCTTCCTCTTAAAAGCAGTCTCAAATTCACCTTCCAAATATACAACCATAATCTGAAGAAAATATACGGAAATTTTAGAATGCAGTTTAGATGTCAGAATCAGAAATCTGAGTATTTTTGTTTGCTTGCATTGGTGCCCTTAGAGAAGGTATTCCTTTGGAGACAGACAGAAAACAATGAGAAATGAGTTACTGGTATATTCAGCACAAAATTGAGGAAATGTGTTGCAGTGACATAAAAGGTGCAGTTGAAAGGCACAGGTGGTTTTTTTGTTTACTTTTACCATTTTACTCCTGGAGATAATTAAATGAGGCGGTTTACTTTCTCCCTTTGTTTAGAAACTCTTCAGTTTCCAATACTGTAGAAAAATGTTTAAATGAAAATAAGCTTTTACCATTCAAAGTAGGATCAAAAAGCATTTGAAAAAGTATTTTTCCTGCTTCCCTTGAAAAGGTCCTGGGTTTTATAGTTTGTTTTTTGTTTTTGTTTTTGTTTTAAAAAAGAAGCTAAATTTCAGGCTTTGAACCAAGAAGAATGTCTGTATCCCAGTGAAATACTTCAGTGTTTTGACATTTTAAGAATTTTGGATCGTGAATTCAGCTCGCTATTCTACATGTTTAGTATAATAAGTTTTTTGAGTTTTTTGATATGGGACCTACCAATCTTCACATATAAGATTAAAAATAAATTAAAAAAGCAAAGTATGGAACACTGAGCTGTTGAAACTTGCAGCCAGCACCCTTATCAGGAGTACTGAAAAATGCTGGTATTAAGAGTCTCTGCCAGCAGTGGTGACTTTTGTGGCTTTCTGTTTTTGATTAAATGAAGTCAGTACTTTGTCCATCTTTTAAAATGTGAAATGATTTGTGGAAGAGATGCAAACCAGCAATTCTCATGCAGTGCTGCTAGGAGAAGCTAATTTCAATGAGAAACCCTACCAGGCAGTTGACTGAATAGCTCAAAAATCTTAGGGCTTTTTTTTTTAAATTTTATTTTAATTTTTTTTTTTTTTTACACTAAGGCTAATGCTGTGAAGCTGTTCAAAATTAAATCTCTCAATAAAGAGACCTTGTTTGCAGCTAGCAGAAAGCTTTTTTTTTTTTTTTTCAGAGGCACTGGACAGTTTATATTTTTATTAAAAATTACAGCTGTTTAGGTCTCTAACCTGACAGCCAGGTTCACTGGGAAGTCTGTCCATCTGTGTCCATGTCTGAGGGGGCAGCAGTGCCAGGACAAGCTTTTGCATGGATGCTAAAGGCAGGGGAGCAGTGTGTGGCAGGGAGAGCCTACCAAGCTCTCAATGAGATTTAAAATGCAAACTCTTTATGCTGCTTGCTTTCCCCTGTTCTTTTTGTTTGTGTTTTATGAGGGATGGGTGTCCTTCTTGCTCCTTTGCTTGTTGGAGTTGAAAAGGTTGGCATTTCTGAATAAACAGACTGCCTGGTGGTTTGTTACCTTGTTAGGTTACCTTGGGCTCAGTGGACCGTAGGTGATCCAGCACAGCTAGATAGAGGCAGGATGTGCCAATTAGGATGAAAATAAAGTATAAATAAATAAACTTTTTCTCCCATTGCATCAGACTGGATGTTTTCAAGCTGCTTGTGCTCAGGATCAAGAACTGATCTTTCTTATGAATATCTCTGTCCCATATTTCCCTCTTTCTGTTCTTGCTCCTCTCCCTGACTCCTTTGTCCCTGCAAGCCCCCACACCTTGCCTGTCTAGCTGTCTGTTTGCCTGTCTCAAAGCTGCTTCATCTCGGAGGCAGAGCGGTGTGGCTGGCTTTGCTGCAACCCTTCCCCTCCTCTTCTGTATGCTGCCCTGCTCCCTCACCGTCACTCAGAGCCCCACGGTTGTTCAGTATCCATTTCCAGGCAGGAACTAAAATGGGTCACGGTACCAGCAGGACGTGAGCACCACAGAGAAGACCCGTGTGAATCTAGTGTTCTTTTGGGACAGGCTGCAGTCGTGGTGACCAAATGGTGATGAACCTGAAATATTGACATTCAGTGCAGGGAAGGAAAATGTCAACTGTTACTCAGGTTTATTTAGCCTTCAGGTTTGTTTGTTGTTTATGTTCTTAATTCCATTACTAAAAGGAAAAAAAAAAATTGAAAGCTCCTGATCCTTTGAGGACGATTGTGTTTTAAGTTAGAAATGGTGGGTGGGGGGAATAAGTGGGAGTTATTTGCTTCTAGATGACTCATGAGTTCTACTGCACTTTTTGGTAGGGGAATATATATTCTCATTTTGCATTTCGGTGGGTCTTCTTTGAAAGCCCACTTGCCCTTTCAAATGCTGATTAGCATTCCTCACGTGTTGTACAGAAGAGCACAGAAAATGCATATAAGGTCTTATGTTCTGCTAGTGTGGTTGAGCCTGTGCAGAGTTAAATTTGTAGTCAGTAAAAATTCATGGATGTACGTTGCCCTTGGTCAGTGTGCACTCCTCATATCGACAAAGTAATAGTTGCTCAGGCAGATCAAAAGCAACACATGGCAAGGCCAAGAAGCCCAAGGTTTTTGGTATTTTCTTTTTAATGTGCTACTTTCCTAGATATTTATAACTTATCTGTAAAGAACTGCTCTGTAGTGAAACATCAAAAGACATTGTTAAGTAGATTTTAGTCGCAGAGCTTTCTTTAGGTGACTGCATGAATACCCTTAAAGTACTGCTGGAAAATAAAATTAACAGATACTCTGAAGATCACTCAGTGCATCTGATTCTCTAAACTCCATTGCGTTCTTCGAGTGTAGTCCTAGTTTCAGTATAAATAACAGTAAATAATTTCTGTTTGCCGAGACTGAACATAACATTTTTTGATTTTGTATGTGGTGATATTTATGTGCATATTGAAAATCTTATCGATAGGGAGGTGGTGAAAGTTAATTTTGCTTTCAAAAACAGCAAGGTCTGTAATTGTTCAGACTGCTATAGGTTTATGCTCAGCTCTTGCAAAATTTTTATTTTTTTTTTTAATGTAATCCTGGTGATGAACTATTTATTCTTGTGTTGAAACATAATTTTGAAGGACTGTATAGCCCCAAGGAAGACATCGTCTCCACATAACCATGGAAGGAGCTGTGAACTTGAAGACAGGATTCATCATTCATTCACAAACCCTCTAAAATAGTGTAAGCTAGCAAACTAAGTCATTTTCTATTTGGACATCACCCATCCCTAGTGCCTGCTGAGGATATCAGAAGATGCATGTGGGTCAGCCCTTTCATGGCTGGTGGGTTTTCCAGTCCAGCTCCCCACCAGGTTCCCTCGGATAGTGCGAGGACAGGGTGGTGCTGGTAAGCTTTGGGGCATTGTGGAGGGCAGGATTAAGGTGCTGGGGTAGGCTGTTACTAGGCGAGTGTTTTGGACCAGTTGGAAAGTTTTGAGGTTTGCAGCAAGTTGGACAGCCCAACCTGGAAGCTGCCCAAACAGAGGAGCGAGTGGCACACCAGATGCTGGGCACAGCAGTACCTGGCTGTCGCCTTCCCAGACATCCAGGAGTCGATTCAATTTTTATTTTTTTTTTAAATTTTTTCAAAGTACTTGCTACCAGCATGATCCCACCCTTTCCAGTTACTTGTTCCTTGCAGCCAAAGGATACAAATAGCCTGTTCCAGGAGTCCTTTTCCAGGCACACAAACCCAGGAGGAAAACTCGTGCACGTAGCTGGGTGTGTATAAACAGTCACAGCACCCTGGCCACCCAGTTCCCTGCAAGCCTGGTTTAAAATAATCTCCTGATGAACAGCTGGATACGTGCCAGATGTCCAGAGCATGGGATGTGCGTGTGATAATTCTAGCTGCTGCATTATTTTTCTGCAAAGTGTCAGGGTTGGAAAAAGGGAGTTGCAAAGGGGTGTTTTTATTTTGCTTTAAAGGTGTTTGTACTAAGGGTAATGGATCGGCAGTCTCCTCATTCCCCAAATGGAGCTGTGTCAAGCATGAATTCAGTAGAGAAAGTGATTCAAAACTAGTAAGCAGGGTCTTGAAACGGGGCTGATCCGTGAGCGTGACACTCCGAGTGATTTGTTGCAGCATCTTGCAGAATTCCAGGCTAATTGTATGCAACTTTCTCATTTTGAATCTAAACCAGTGTGGTTTCTAAGGCTTCACATTTATCTGCTAGACATAAGCAGGAGTCCCCCTCTGTCCCCGTACACACGTTTTCAAGCAGGTTTGGGACAAGTTGTCAGCTGTTTCACCTGCCGTAACTGGTGAGGTGACCGGCCAGGTCGTGCAGGATGAGGATCTGCCTCATTCTTCCCTCACTTTGGCTCTCCGAGGGAGTTATGTTTTGGCTTTTGCTGTCTGAAGATTTACATCTAAGGCAGTTATACCGCGAGGACTTCTGAAGCAAACCAAATAATGTACTTTGGGAAACCACAGATCTTTAAAATATAAATGCGGTGGGAGATCCAGAAAGAAGATAAGTTATCCCAGCACAAGAAATTTGGGAATCTCATGGAAGCAAACAGTTAGGAATACTTTTGAATGGGCACATTTCAGTTTTGAGCATAAGATTTCTCAGAGCCTCAGAGATGTCGTGTGTTGACCACTTCAGATTTCTTCTACTGCATGTTTAATTACGTGTGTAAGACAATGTCTCTGAGTAAGGAGCCCTCTCCAAGCTGGCAGATGCAAGTGGGAGTTTCTTACTAACAACTCTGTGTTCCTGCACAGGCTTTAACTGCTGGTCTGTAATAAAGGCATAGTTATAAGCATACGTGCTCCTGTCTTAAAAACAAAACCGGGAAAACTATTGTTGAGAGGGATTAGATTATTATTTTAAGGTAACTACAGATTTCCACAAAGAAATAATAATTAAAATAACAACTGCCTGTTTGCTGGCAAAGCCATCTGCACCACCCATTTCCATGAATTTGTATTCAAGGTGGGGGATACACGTCTTGGTCGGAAGGAGAAAAAAAGAAAAAAAAAGTGCTTTCTAAAGATCCTTAGTAAATAACCAGCTTCAGGGTTCAGTGAACAACTTAGACAAGTTGCATGTCAGACAGAGCCAAGAAGTAATTGCAGTATTCAAATAGAATCATAGAATCATAGAATGGTTTGGGTTGGAAGGGACCTTAAAGATCATCTAGTTCCAACCCCCCTGCCATGAGCAGGGACACCTTCCACTAGATCAGGTTACTCAAAGCCTCATCCACCCTGGTCTTAAACACTTCCAGGGAGGGGGCATCTACAACCTCTTTGGGCAACCTGTTCCAGTGTCTCACCACCCTCACACTAAAGAACTTCTTCCTAATATCTAATCTAAACCTACCCTCTTTCAGTTTAAAGCCATAGACTTTGCCAATAGAAGTTTGGTCACATTTTTTAAAAGATCTCATGGTTTGCTATGGAAAATGGAGGTTAGTTACATATCCTCCTGTGGAAAAAGCCATTTAATTTCAGGACTGGGTAGCACTGACCATATTTAAATTTCATAAATTTACTTTTAGGAGGTATCAAATTGGATCAGATTCTGGTCTCAGTAATGTTGGTACAGATGAAGAGTTACCAAACTAACAGATGAAGATATAGTCCTGCAGCTTCTCTTTGCTCTGGACTATTTAACTGCGCGTTTCATGTCGCTGGCAGCGCACTGACATTGCACATTTGCGAAGTTTGCTCTTCTGTCTGAGCGCTTCCATTAAACAATTGGCAAGGAATTATTTTCATGTGGAAGGAGATTTTGCCCAAGAATGTTTGTGGCTACCAAATGTTTAGATGGGCTTCTAAATTTTCTAGTTGTTTTTGCAGCTGACTAAATTAATTGGAAAGCAGCCAGAGAGACAGCAGAGTCGGGTCTGTAGTTGAGCAACAATAAAAGGCTTCAGAGAACTTTATCAAAGCTTCCATTAACCCCCTGCTGATGTCCTCAAACAGGATTTTTTTGAGCGAGTGGAAACACAAAAGCTAGGCTGCACAACTGCCCCTGTGTGTCCATTGAAAGGTTTTAAATCTGCACAGTTACTAATTAAAATGCCATGCAGTGTAGCACAAATAAACACCACTAGTCCCTGAAGCCTAAAGTTTCTGCCCTGGCTCATGGTTTGGGGGGCAGGATGCCGAACTGACCCTGTAAGGGTGGGTAAAGCAGCCCTCTTTTGTTCAGATAATTCTGTCCTTGTATGAGGAGTTGCAAAACGTGTGTAGAGTCCATCCATATGCATGAAATCATACACCCAGAATGCCATCCTAAGGCAGTCTGTTATTTTTTATTTATTTTTTGCATAGCATTGCGTTGAACCATGAGGACTAAATAGAGCTGTGGCATGCCTGCTGCATCTCTATAATCATGTTTGCCAGATTTTGGCGGACATCAAAATGCTGAGCACATGAGTGAATACTGCTCCTTTCATTGAGAAATGTCACTTCACATTTAGCCCCACGTGTGAACTGGTGTGCAGGGAGCGCTTTATTATTATGGCAGGGCTCCAGTGGGCTTCCCCTTCCAAACAAAGCAGGCAAATGCATAGCCTCTATCTGCATCTACTTGGAGGATTTCATGGCGTCTCCTTAGATTAAGGTAATCTGCCTTCATTACTAAATTCAAGAACCAGAGTCTCAGAACTGTTAGTAGCGCACTCCAAGAATGGATTCAAGGTCTCTAAAAGTTGTGATTTGTAAACCGATAATAACAAAAGTTGATTATAGTTTTGGATTTATTTTTTTTTTTAATACAGTCTAGAGATATGTAGGAAGCTCAGGCATTTTCATTTGATTCCTCTGGTCATTTGTATTTCAAAAAGTTCCTTATAGAAAAGTCCTACTGTTAATTTAAAAGGAAATTATAACTTTTGTCTCAGCCTTCTGAACTGTTCCTGCAGAATTTATTAGGATTTTTATCCCTGCTATCAAATTCTATCACCTAGTCTTAAAAAGACAATTGACTGATTCTGATTTTTTATTAAATACTTCTACTGTTCCATAAAATCTTTTTGGTTTTGTCTGTATGAAAATCCATTGAAAGTATCCATGGATTATTACAGACAGAAAAACCCTTAAACTGTAATGTGCTTTGGAGATAAAGATCTTTTAGTTCCATAGATTACAGAAGACTAAAAGGAAAGGACCGGAGTTTTCAATTAGCTTTTTATTATTTTTAATTTTCTATGTGTCATTAAATGGTCCTATCAACAAATAATAGAATAAGACAGTTTTGGCTAAGCAGAATCGGAAGGTATAGTGGGCTGGAAGAGATGTCTCATATATGAATTGAGTTTTGTGTGGTGTCCATTTATTTTGGCAAACAAATAAAGGCATGATCTCAAGACAACCCACTACAATGGCTCCCTGGGAAGATTGTGCTTGTCTCGATAACATTCTGCATTCTTTAAATCTGTCCTGTGATTCAGCCTCAATTTATCTTTCTTAGCATAAAAGGGAATGCAGATGGAATGGCTGCAGCCTCCCTTATAGTTTATCAGGATATTGTGCATGCACATAAATAAGACAGAAAGTGACTGGAATATGTAAGTGACTGGGTGTTAAATCTCGTGTTCTTCAAGCTCCCTGGGCACTCTGGGACAGGGTGGCCAAGGGGTGTCCTGTAGGACCTGCAGAGATTTGTGGGCTCTCCATTGTACTTCAGACATGATGTGCAGACCCAGCGGTGCCTTTCCAAAAGCACTTCAGCCATTTGCTTTCGCTGCTGCGTATGCTGAAGGTTAAAACTGCAGTTCTGCAAGTACTGGGAAGAACTGATTTGAAGAGAGCGGACTGGGCTCAGAGGGAGACTTCTTTAGGACCACTTGCAGATGTGCCATTTTTCTTTAACCAGAGAATATTTTTGTATTTGTTACACTGACAAGTTGTGAACATCACAGCTTAGAGAGGTTCTGTAGCACAGGAGTTTCCTAGCTTATTTTCAGTCTGATTGATCCTTAAACAGAAGTTACCAGCTTCATCTGGATCAAGTGAGAAGATAATCAAATTTTTGGACTTGTTGATGACAAAACCGAACTAAAAACAAAACTGTGAACCTTACAGGGAGGACAGACATAACATTGAGAAGTGCTTTGCATTCTGTTGGAAGAAGAAATTATGTTTTAATTGCAAGTTTTGAATTAAGGTTGTATTTTTGCTTGTAATTCCCATCCTCTGCACTTCTCAATTCCACCCTGTAAGTGCCCTTTGGAGCTCTCTGGCCTTGGAGAGGAGGAGGGACCTGCTGCAGAGATCAGTTCATCAGGAGTTGGGATGGGCTGTCAGTGTCCTCCTGTCTGCTGCGAATCTGGAACTGAAAATGAAGGTCCAGACTGGGAATACACACCCATCTATGTGACTGCTGAGCTAATTTGGGATTATTGTTTTCATGGGCTTTTGTCTGCCCAGACTGTAGCTCAGTACTCCTCCAGGAAAGAAACATGGCTCATTTCTTTGTACAACTCCAAATCTTCATAACATCATGAGGCTGATTTTTAATTTTTTTTAATTTATTTTTTTAGGATTGAAATTGTTCAGACTTTGTAATGGCACTTGCATTGCACAGGAAACTTTACCAATTATCTTTCTGACTGTTTTCCACTGAGGCAGGCACCTTTAATATTTAATTGCTTATTCCATTTGGGGTTTTTCTAATTGACACAATTTTTAAATGAATAATGCACTAGTTTTCAGTATCCGGCGTAAAACCAAAATAATGAAACCCATTTATAAGTTTAATTATGTGCCACCTATGATGTAATCGGTTACTGACGTCATGAACGAAGATTTTAATTTTAAAGTTTATGTGTTTCAGGAAGCTTAAGACTCTTCCCCAGTTTGTCCCTCATCACAGCAAACTTCAGGTAGCTTTACTTTTTGCAGCAACACTGTGTGCAGAATTATAGTTTCCTCTCTCATCGAGTCTATTTCTGATTTTTAATTTCCTGAAGAGATCTGCCTGTTGTGGATGAAGGAAGGGGGCCTTAATTAAGTTCCAGTCAGATGACCTGGTAGAAGAGCTCCGAGTGTGAGTTTGGTGTGCTGCAGTCTGATTCTCTGTGGTACTTTTCCAAAGGCACAGAGTTTCTTTTTCCCCGGAAGAAGGGGAACTTTGGTGGGGTAGTATGGCAGGGTATCTTGCAGCATCCTGGAAGAACTGAGGATCTTCAAGTGCTGTCAGACCAGTGTCCTTCACAAAATGCTACTAACATGAGCCCAGAAAACCTAAACCTTGATTCAATCTCAAAAGTTTCTCAACAGCCCAGAGGCAGAGATCGTATCACATCGAATCTATCTAACCTTTGTACAGAAGGTACTTCACCGGAGTTCCAGCTGAACGCTCTGGATATCAACTATAATTAAAATTTATAGGTCGTTCAGCTGAAATGTAAATACGTAAATTCAACCCTTCTGCACCAGCCTCTTCTGTGTGTTGAAGCTTAAAGTAAATAAACGTGAAGTTCTTTAACTTCAGGGTCTTTGAAACAATTTATTACTCTCAAGTGTTAAGATGGAAATTGTGATTTTTATTGTCAGGTGAGTCCTGGATTTTTATTTTTTTGAGTGCCACAGGCTGGGGAGGGCATTTTTGAGACCCAGCCTGCAGCTGATGTTGGAGCTGTGTATCACAGTTGAAGTAAAACGTTTATAATTCTATTATCTTTTCTTCCTCCAAGATTCTTGCCATTTCTGACTTTGGGTAATTGATCTGAGAAACTCAAATGGCAAAGTCTAACTCTCTGCTATTACTGTAGCACTTCAGAAGCCAGGATGAAACAGTGTGGCCAAATCTATTTATTAAAATAGCGAATGCTGCTTTAGCAAAATGAGTCATAACATTTATTTATTTATTTTGTTTAGAAGATACTTCAGTATTTCCAAAGCATCTAAGTGGCATATACAGCAAAGGCTTTATTTGTCTGGATTTCAAAAAGGCTTTTAAGCAGCTCTTTTTTACAAAATCTAATATTCTTAATGCTGAAAGTAAGTGACAAAGGAAGTTATTTAGCACACACACACACACACACATATATATATATATATATATATATATGTATATATAATCTTGACATCCATGTTTCAAGTAAATAAAAATAACTGTGTGAGAACCGTGGAGAACAACATTAGAAGATGTGTTGCCTTGGGTACCAGATCACACATTTGCCCCATAGTGGGTTAAGCTTTATGCCATAACTTGGGGTAACCACATGCTCAAGTGGCTTGGTGGTAAGTATAAGAAAGGACCGAGGAGCAGAAATGAGGCTTTCTATTAACAGATGTAGACACGAGGCATCAGGTGAGAGCTGTCCTTTGCAATGTGAGACAAAGAGTTGCCCCTTTGAGATATTAATAGACAAGGGTCGGTTTGTTTGGTGTTGTTTTATGGATTGTTGATACGCTATTGTAAGTGATTGGAAAGCTGCACACAAGAAGTGGTTTGCATGGCACAGATACAGTAGGTTATTTAGTTGGAGCTGTACAATTTAAGACCCCCTTGTCTGTTGACTCATGGAGTGTATGCAGACATGTTTTAACTCCTCTGACTGTGGCCAGGAGGATGGGAAAATGGGAGGAGGACTGCTGGATCATTGCTTGAGTTGAGGAAGGGCTTTGGGAATGGTACAGGGTCTCATTTGGGGGCATCTGATGTGTCCTTGAGGGTAGCTTTGATTTCATTGTGGAAGGGACTGGAGGGGGAGTGGATGAGTTTGTTTTGAAAAGGCATCTCAGCAGATCTTCCTCCTGTGCAGCAATACAAAGGTAAAGGATAGGCTATTTCTGAGGAGATACTAGCTCTGGTAGCTACCTCAGGCTTCCAGGGAGGAACAGCAGGCTGTTGGTTGAGGTACAGTTCATAGAATCATAGAATGGTTTGGGTTAGAAGGGACCTTAAAGCTCATCCAGTTCCAACCCCCCTGCCATCAGCAGGGACATCTTCCACTAGACCAGGTTGCTCAGAGCGTCATCCAGCCTGTCCTTGAACACTTCCAGGGAGGAGCATCCACAACTTGTTTTAAATTCCTTTAACAACTTATCTGGGCAACCAGTTCCAGTGTCTGACCACCCTCACAGTAAAGAATTTCTTCCTAGTATCTAACCCAAATCTACCCTCTTCCAGTTTAAAGCCATTTCCTCATGTTGTATCAGTACTTGCCCTTGTACAAAGGGCAGTTGCCCCGAGGGGATGGTGGTGAGGGGATCAGATTGCTCCAGACTGCTTATTTTGAATAAAAATGGGAACGGAATGGAATGGAATGCCCCATTTCCAACATTATTATCTGTCTCTAATTTCTCATTCTGGCTCCCCCAGAGCCACTGGACCTTGGGCTGCTATACATTGTGTCCCAGCATCAGTGGTTTCTGGCAATCTGTGTTTGCTGGACCAGCCTCTGGGAAGTAAGAGGATGATTACAGTACATGCTTCCCAGGAGTCCTGTTCAACCCAAATCCAAGTCCTGGGATCCTGCCTCTAAGCGTGACTGGTCTAGGCCCTGAAGGAAGAATTCTGAGAGTTAGGCAATCTCTCTTTGTCTGGACTGCATGGCCCATTTTCTCTGCTTCTCTTAATCCAATGTAATGCAGTAGAGCATCAGTGCTGGCTTCTTTAGGCTACAAAATTTATTGTTGTTTATATTGGGTCAGATTCTAACCTCAACTAGAGAGAAGAGTAACTGCAGCGTGACCTGCTTTGTGACCAGTGGCTCCAAACCTGCTCTGGTCAGACAGCTGCTGACTAATTCCCCATCTTAACAAATTGCTTGTAGCTCTAGAGTTTCTTAGAGCAATTCACAGCACTAAGTATGTTCACCCTTCTTGTGTTGATCATTCTAGTTTAAGCATTTAGAAATGTTTTGGTGCTTTTTTTTTTTAAGTGGTTGCAACTTTCAGACAGATTTTTATAAATTGCCTTCAAACTGAAAGACTTGTTTTCCTGTTTGTTTTAAACTGGCATTCATACATACAGGAAATACACAGTATTCTGCCATGTTTCTGTTGGCAACTATTAAGTTATCCTTGTCAGAACATGCCAACAGGATTTCTTAGCAAGCTAGCAGAAAGAAAACAAGCAGTTCTCAGACTAAACAGACCCCATGCTTGAGTTGTAATACAGATCTCTTGCTAAATGTTATGTAGATTCTATAGTCTTTTGGTTTAAGGCAATCTTTGAGATTGCAGGTTGCAGATTGAGATCTTTGGAGTTACTCCAGACCTGCATTGCATTAGCTGACATCATGATTTGGCCTTCAGAATTGGAGGGCCAATACCTGAAAATAATGTATTGGTGTCAAGAGCTGGTCCTCAGAAATAAATAGTCAAAACAAGCCATCTCCTGGGTGTGCAAAATCTTCTTTGTCACCCCCATCTCATTGCGGTTCCTGATGTAAACCACAGGGAGCTGTGGTCAGACCTCATCTCCTGTAATTGGTTGGAATCTAAATTAGAGCAGTTCTGGTATGCTCAAGTAGTCTGTGCTAAAACTGACACAGAACTGGACGTGCAACCCAGAAAATACACAGGCTCTTTGCAGATCCTCAGCAGCTACTGCCTGTCTCCAAGAACTGAAGCTGGAGTAGGATGGTAAAAATACAGCATTTGAATAATCCTTAACTACTACTACTATTTGTTGCTGCTAACAGCCTGGGTTTTCCTTCAAGCTTTTGATTTGATGCAAGTCAGAGCCAGCTTTTGTGGTTTGGCAAGATTTGCAGCGCAAGTTCTTTTGGGAGAGGCAAGAAATGAAAACTTTAAAACAGAGGAAATGTTCAAAACACAATAATGCCATGTTAACAGTCTTTAAAATCTCATTTTCTAGACCCTTTCTTTATGAACACATCATTAAAAACATAACTGATGTGAGCTGGTTGAGAGCTTGTCACTTGTTTTTCTCGCAGCTCTTTGGCAGTGACTGTGTTGCCGTGCCTGGAAAGAAAGGGAAGGTCATTTTTGCCTGTCATTTTGGAAATAAGGTGTCCTACAAGAGTACCTTGTGGCCAAGCTGGTGCTTTTTCTGAGCAGCGTGATTTCTAGTAACAGGGAGGGAAAGTTTAGTTGCAGAAGTATTACGGCTGGTTGAAGGGATTGAGAGAAAGGCAAAGCTCAGCTGTCACACTGCTTCTCATTACGTCGGCCAGGATTTTCAAGTGTGGGTGGATAACCTTGGGCGCTTTACTTCAGTGGCGTAGATTTAAAGTCTGCTTTAAATGCTAAAGCTTGAAAATGCTGGCCTGAATCTTGGCATGTCTGTTTCCAAGCTGGGAGGGGTTCCTCGCCAGTCGTCATTCCTGGGGGTGGGAGAGGCAGATGGTGGGAAGACAGAGGACTTGGGAATGTCTTGGGAGGCTTCCAGTGGCTGGGTTGAGCAATCAGGCTTCTGGATCCTTGTCCAAGTCCTAACCTGGCCCAATCATCACTAGTACAAATGTTTTCTCCACTTATACAGAGGGAATAATGAAAAAAAAAAAAACAAAAAACCCACACATGTGGTTAGTTTTTAAAGTGCACATCCAGCCCGCAGACTCTTGCTGGTCCCTAGGAGAAAGGCGTAGCTGTCACACTGGCAGTGAAGAACGGGAATGCTAAACTCTAGCTCAGTTCTTCCAACGTGCGCAGATATCTAATCTCCATGTGTGCACGTATGTTCACATGTACAAAACCCTTTCATGTGTTTATCCTTATGTACATACATGGCTTATACCTATGCTATGCATATGTTTGGAAATTTGGTCATGCTAAAATGCATTTCCCTTTGTTTGCAAAGCCATTTACCGGGAGTACTCAGAGCACATGAGTAGTGTTACTCAAAAAGAGAGGTCCTGCAGCATTTCTGCCCGGACGAGAGAGAGGAGTGTGTGAAAACCCAAGGGACTGACAGGAAGCAGAACTGAACATCAGCATTTTAGGAAAGAGCAGAACTGCTTTATTTTTAATTTAGTCGGGTACATGTAACTAAATAGGGTTAGATACTTCTCCCTTCACTTGATTTGAAGTCAGTGCAACAGCTAGTAGAGTAAGTTGTTCTCCTACATGAATAAAATTACCAGAATCTGGTCTAAAGAATGTTGCCTTTAGAAATGATTAAAAACATATTTGATTCTCCGTGTTGTATATCCTTTTCCTGCTGTGAGATTATTTGATAACATAATTTGCAAAATCCCATGTAAAACCCTGCCGTATTACAAGGTGAATATTCAAAGAGAAAACCTGAAATGTGCCAGGTTCCCTTAAATGTGTTTTGTCCAAATTAATAGAAGATTTTTTTATTGTCTTGTTTTGATTTCTAAGACAACTTTTATTTGGTGTTAGATTTTCAGTTTTTGTTTTTGTTTTTTTTTTTTTTTTAAAGTAATTAATAATGGAGCAGGCTTTTAGTATCTATCCTGGAAGGTAGAAACCCTTAATCACAGTAACATCATTAGTGCTTTCAAGCATTTAATTTTGATGCTTGACAAAGCGCATAGCCATTGATAAGAACAAATAAGTGTTGTTGTGTGCAATTGAGGGAAAAAAGAAAAGCATGAAAACCCCTAAGCTTCAAGTAATTAAATTTAAATATGTTATTTGAATTTAGCTGAGATAATGTACAAACTGTGGGTATATTTTTCAGTCAGTGAAAGACCCCTTGAGTAAACATGATCCATTTAAATTCAAATCATGGGGAGTGGAAAGTAAACCCTGCTGTGGTTAAGAAGGCATCTTCACTAAAACACTAGGCATTGTATATCTTTGATATGTGAGTACTCATGTGTTGTAGTTTTATAAAGGGCTGTTTTCACTCATGGATGCCTACATGCCAGAGACTTTATTGCATCTATTTATTTCCTGTTTTTTTCCTCTTCCCCCCTTCCCTAATTTGAACCACTAATGAAAAACTGACACTCTGCTTCTGCCATCCTTTAAAGTGCCTCAAAACTGTTATAATTCAGCACTTACTAGCCTTGGGATATGGCTTTATGGCATTTGGGTGAAGTTTTTGTAGTACATCTGGGCTCTTTCTCTCTCTGTAGGCCACAAGCTCAGAACCGCAGTAATAAAACTACTGGTAGGTGTTTAATGGCAGGTTATTGAGGAAGTAGATAAAAGAAAATTGCAACATTCACATCAGTAGGGAGTGGGGATTTTAAGGGAGAGGAACTGCTGAGCTTTGAACTAAGGAAAGTTACACTTGGTGCTTTTGTTCAAGGGGACCTCTTTTCAGACACCGAAATACCTCATCATTCTTCCCTGTGAAATGGGCTGTTCTGGTAGAATTGGCACTTGGTATGTACAATCTGTGCACGTGTGGCAGAAAAAATTTGCCATTGTAAGCAATGATGATTGAGAAATAAGTTCTTGCTTAGTGTTCCTTTCCACGTATCAGGGAGTAGGGAGGAGGAATGTGCAAAAAGTGAAAGAGAAAGCGATCTCCCACTCTTCCAAAAGTATTATGTGACCTCATTGCGAACATCTTAGTTGTGTACGTTATTCTTTTTGGTCAAGCTGTCCTCAGTATGTTTTGTGCAGGAATGTGTGTATATAATGAACAGTTAGCCCGTGCACATGTGAGAGAAGATTCTGTCTTTTATTCTGCTCATGATCAAACATCCTTTTACAACCTGTTACGTGTTTATCGTCAGATCATCCCTAAGAGGCAATATAAGGGCAAAAGGCAGAAGAACAAAGAATGTGAATATTTTGTGCAAGCTCACCCAGAAGGCTGTGACTGCCGCATGGATTGCCACCTGAGCTGGCAGTGATGATCTCCTCTTTGTCCGGGGCTCTACCGACCAGACTCTTACGCCCTCTTGGTAACATATGCCCAAGGAGACCCAGCCCTGTTGTTTTTCCAGAGCCCCAGTCTTTCAACTGCTCAGGTCAGCTGGTGGATCCTGGAAGACAGGGAAACAATAAACCTGATTTGTAGAACTGTTTGCAGAAATAAGAATTGGTAATGGAGGATTTTCTCCATGCAGTGGGATAACTGTAGCACTCCCTGCAATTACTGAGCCCAGTTCCTCAAGGCCCACAGAGTTGAGGGTCACCATCCTATTGCATAGACTGTTACAGGTCTGTGCTGCAGAGATGTCAAAGAGCTCCTGGGCAGCCTCTTGCAATTCTAGTACTTCATCCTGTAGTTGGACTTCAGCACTCCTAGGATTTCTTTATAGCATATGGAGAGGCAGGATGTACCATCAAAACAAAGTAACTCAAACAAATTGCTCATCTGCACAATACAGGACAAAAGAATAGATTAAAAGTTAAGTAGGATAAACTACTTAACTACTTGTCCTTTACTTTCATGTAAAGAACAAGGAAAACCTAGGACCATTGTCACAATTGTAAGGAGTAACAAAGGAATTGATGTCCTGGAGGCCAAGGCAGGTTGTTTATTCTGGTATGGTGTAGTGCCTAAGATCAGCTGCCCTTTTTTGAGAGACATGGGAAAGCACTTGTTAAACTGTATAAAGCTAAGCAAATTTCACAAGAAGGGGTAGTTTATATATATTCTTCTGCTGCAAGTAGCCATTTTACAACCAGCCCAGTATTGAAGGACTCACTAAATTCCAATGTAAATGCCTGCAGAAATGAAATGGGAAACCAAGGAGGTTAAAAGGAGGATAAAGGAAAGAAAGTGAACTTTCTGCAGTTCTTGAGGTCAGACCAACATAAGTCAGATTCTCTGTAAAAAGAGTTGCCTGTCTGCCCTGCATGAGGCACCAAATAACTAAGCAGATTTCTCTCCGGTTGGTTTATCGGTAACGTTGTGTCTGTGTGTGTTTTAGGGTAGCAAACCTGATTTCTCATTTATTAGCTGAGCGGTAGTCTCACTGCAAAGGGGAAAAAAATGCAGTCTCATTGTTGAGGAACTGTGAGGTTATTAAGCAGGTTCTCAGTCATGTCACAGATATAACTTGATGGAGCACACCTGGATCCTCCCTGTTGGCTGTGTTTATAGTCTCCTCTGTCATCCAGTGTTTGCCTTTGCATGTGAGAGACAGACAAGGAAAAAGAGAGAAAGGTTCTGGAGGCATTTCTAACAGAGATGCCAAACTGTCAAATAGTAAATCGGGAAGCAGCTCCCTGATGGTTTCACATCAAGAGGAGACACCCTTTTGTGACTCTGTGGCATCTACTGGTTATTTTCACTTCCATCAGAACTGTCTGATATGGTAAAGTAGGTTTGAGGCTTTCAACATTCAATTTTCCTTTCATTTATTGTGACTGGTTTATTTATTTGTCTTTCTTGGTAGTTTTAAAGTATACATTTTTCAAGGATACTTTTTGCTCTCTAACATTTTCATGGATCACCATCCCAAAGTTAAGGGTAGGAAAAGAAAGGCAGGGCGGG
>NW_010310655.1:0-214 GCF_000700745.2 Antrostomus carolinensis
CGCAGATCTGTTCAATCCCATTTGGAAGGGGGGGAAAAGCGGGGAGGGGGGCCCTTCCCAAGGCTCAATCTGGTAGGTTTTAGTTACAGTCGTTTTCAGATTTGGGCAGTGAATTGGCACAGCTTTGGCACAGGGGGAGATGGATGAACGCCGGGGAGGTGAGGCTGCCAAACCTCCCTCGTCTCCCTGAATGGGGGGAAGGCGGGGGTCACCC
>NW_010310655.1:353-4612 GCF_000700745.2 Antrostomus carolinensis
CTGCACTGCTCGGGTGGACGCTTCAAATCGTGTTATCTCCATAACCGCCCGGCTCTGGCCACGCTGAGTGGCAGCAGAGATAAGTGGATTTCCAGGGAGCGCCTGGTCGTCTGACATTTAAGACTCTTTAATCCGTAACCACCACTCCACAGAGGCAGGACGCAGCCACGTTGCCCAGCCAGGCAGTATGGGCACAGGTTGGTCCCTGTGGTGGTGGCTCTGGCTGTACTGGTACCACAGCTCACTGGGGCCGCAGGCTGTACACAGGGCCGGCTGTGAGGTTCGGTGATGTGCATGGAGGTGGTGGTGTCCCTGGGGACATCCTTATCCTCTCTGCAATAGTAACCTCCTTGGAAGCCCAGGGCGTGTTAGTGATAGGCTCTGCCTTGCTTGGGTGCATTTGCCCAAGTTGGGTGTCCCTGCGTGGCTGTGCCATACCAGCACGGTGTGCTAGCAGGTTGGGAAGGGGCCGGCTGTGAGGTTCGGTGATGTGCATGGAGGTGGTGGTGTCCCTGGGGACATCCTTATCCTCTCTGCAATAGTAACCTCCTTGGAAGCCCAGGGCGTGTTAGTGATAGGCTCTGCCTTGCTTGGGTGCATTTGCCCAAGTTGGGTGTCCCTGCGTGGCTGTGCCATACCAGCACGGTGTGCTAGCAGGTTGGGAAGCCCACAGCAGCCATGGTGTTACATGGGCAAAGCCACCACCAGTGGGGAAAAAATATGTATTTGCTGGAGCCCTGGCGTAGGGAGACCAGCTGGGGAGGTGGCATCACTTCCTGCCTGCTCAGCTGGGCATCTGCGGGACAGCGGCGTGGTTGCACTGCACCATCCCTGGAGGATGTGTCTGGCAAGGCATGTCTCTGGCCCTTGCTGGCCAGGCTGTGTCTGCGTCCAAAGTTGCTCTGGGGAGGCACCACCAGAGCAGAGTGGCTGCCTACAAGGAGGAGACGGGTGAAAGCCACTCTGTGCACCATGATGTTTTGCCATCTGCTTCCAGGGCTAAGTCCAGATGCTGGATTTAATCTTCCATAGCCTTTTTAATTCAGGAGTTGGCTTCTTAATGTCCCTCAGTGCCACCTCGGCAGCAGAGATGAGCAAAGCGGCTGCCACAACTGGCCCTTCAAAGGATGATCTGGAGCACGGGAGATGAACTGTCTCCCTGTGTGTTGTCCATCTGGTCATACTTCTGGCTCGTTAACCTGAAAACACCCAAAATGAGGCTTAGCATTTACTGCCCAAAACTCCCCTGGGCCTAGGTACCCTTTCTTGATATCTGGAGGAAATGTATTGGGTGATGGTAACTTCCATGGTACATCCAGGAGTTGATCTTCTGGCTGGACCAGTTTTTGGGAGGATGAATGTGAAGAGCAGAGCTTGGGGGCTGTTGGGTTGATAGAGGTGATGGCTTGCAAACTATGTAGGTGAAGGACATCCTTGTCTTTGCCTCAGGGTGCCTGTGCCTGGTTATCCAGCACCATGTTCTCCCTGAATGGGTGGTCTGCAGAGATATTCAGCCCTGGAAGATCGCAACTTTATTTTCTCTCCTGGTTCACCTTATTTCCCCATGTGGCTTTGGCAGAAGCAGTAGACCAGAGGTGATGGTGCCATGTGTCTCTGACCTGCCCACAGTCCCCGTGGCTGGCCGGCTTTCACCTGGCTGAGTTCCTGGCATCTCGAGACTTGATGGTGCTTCCTTCTGTTGTTGAAGAGGTCCAGTAGCCCTTTGGTCTAGCACCTGCTACCTGACTTCTAGTCAATGAGGCTGTGATGAGACACCACCACCAGCTTTCAGTTGACCTGTGTTACCTGCTGGAGGGAGCAGCAGGTACAATGTGGGGTACCTGGGAGTTGAGTCAGGTGTTGTGGCACTGGGGTTTGAGCTGCTTTGAACCTTGTTCTGGTAGCGCTTGTTCTCCTGAGCCTTTGACCTGGGTTGTAGCTGGACCCTCTGACCCATGATGGTGCTGCAGGGCGGTGGTCCTGTTCTACCTGCTGGCTTTTCTCATCCCAGGGTGTATATCAGACACCAGGATGTCTCAAGGGTGTCTTGAGCCTCCCCAAGCATTGCTCCCACCACCCATGGCCCCGCAATCCTGGCCATCCCAAGGTCCTGTCCATGGCTGTTGGCCAGGGTTGTTGAAGAACACAGGGCTCACCTCTGGCCCCTCTCTGTAGCTGCGAGTGGTACTTCCAGCTGGGAAGGTACCTCCAGCTGCAGCCTCCCTCGATCTACACCCTTCCTGGGATGCCTTGGAGAGGGGCAAGTGCTGGTGGTGTCTGCCCTCCTTAGGTCTCCATGGTGTGACTGAGTCTGTCCATCTGTCTGTCCATTGCCAGGGCTTTGCTAAGAAGGTGGGGGTCGCACTGGGCAGGCAGCCACGTGGCGAGGGGGAGGAAGCGGGGACAAAAACCTGGCGGAGGGGACAATTACCGCCTTTCTTGAGGCTGAAAAGACGCCGGGGTCCCTTCCGTCCTCATCCTCCGTCTGCTCCAGGCAGACAAAGCCACCACCCTGGTGCCCACCCAACGCCTAGGGATTAGAAAAAAGCCGAACTTTTATTTTCTCCCTTTGTCTCCAGAGCCCGGGAGCAGCTCGGCTTCGGCTTTGCTGCTTTCTTCTTCCTTTACAGCTGTGTCTGTGCACGGCTGACCGACTGGCGGCTTTTCCGGGAGGAGGTTGATTTATTTAAAATTAAAGGAAAGCAGAAGTTGTTCTCAAAGACGAGACTTTTTTCCGTCGGCAGGAGCTGATGGCTTTCCAGTGATGCAGTGAAATAACACAGGGGAGCGGGCTGGAAAGCACAGCTTGTCATTTTTTTACGAGAAGCAAAGCTCCTATCCTGCTCCCCTCTGATGGTAAATGGTGCCCATGATCAGGGAGACTCTCAGTCCGTCAGCTGGCAGCAGTTCCTCCAGGTGCTGGACCACCAGAGATCCTTTTTCAACCTTTATTTTTTGGAGTTGTTAGGACTACTGTAGTGCGGTCTTCAAGGTCAACCTGTGACCAGAGATGCAGGGACACCCTGGGCAGAGCAAAGTGGGGATGAGGGGTGGTGCTGGGCTGTGCTCCGGGGGAAGCCCTGGGGTGAGGAGAGATCCTTCTCCACCCTGGGCCAT
Source organism: Antrostomus carolinensis (assembly GCF_000700745.2). NCBI lineage: Eukaryota > Metazoa > Chordata > Aves > Caprimulgiformes > Caprimulgidae > Antrostomus > Antrostomus carolinensis. The sequence goes on from NW_010310655.1 coordinate 3,471, forward strand.
GGGAGAGGGCTGCTGCCTTGCCCCAGCCAAGCATCCAGTTTTTTGGGGTGACCCATTTCCATGGGTCTTGGTGGGAGTGAGGAGGGCAAAGTGGGTGACACCCAAGTGATGTGCTCGCCTGGGTGCTGTAGCTCACTGGTCACTTGAGCTCCAGGGCAACAGGCTTCCAGACCCCATGGCCTCAGCCTGTGCCTGGCAGAGGGTTTGCAGGGGATAGCAGGGTCCTGCAAAGGGCTGGGAACCTCCTGGGTGTGGGCTGGGGCCTCCTGACCTTGGTTGTGTCCCTTTGAACCCTGGCATCCCTCCAGGCTGCTAAGCTGCCTGGTGCAAAGACCCGGGCAAGGGAGTCCATCACGTGCCCCTTAATGCCACCACCGGGACTAAGCACCTTCTGACAGGGACCCAGATGACGCTGTCCAGCCCTTTCCCCAGGGGATGGGGGCCAGAAAAGGGGCAGAAATGGGATGGGGGGAGCCCTCATGGTCTTTACTTGTGTCAATCTTAAAGAAGGGATTAAGATCATTAATTCCTCCCCCCACTGCAATTAGCAACCCGGCTGCGCAGAGGCTGGCGAGGAGCAGCTGAGATGTCTGCTGCGCTGGGTGGCCCCACAGTGTCGGGCTGGGGGGGACCCCCTCTGTGTGCAAATCAGCTAGGCACCCCACAGTGAGCAGGTCCTGGGGTCCCTGGAGGGGAGACAGCGTGGGGACAGCCCTGTCCCGCCTGGCATGGCTGCGGTGCCTGGTGCCTGCCGCCGCGGAGGAGCCTGGTCCCAGGGAGCTGGAGGGCCGAGCTGAGCGGTTGCAGATGGTGGGAGCTGGTGGAGGCAGAGTGGCAGTGGGGACAATTGTGGGATTGTGCGGTGACACTGCTCGGCATGGCTTAGCACAGCACCCCGCACCAGCAGCTGAGCACTGCCTTGCACCACTGAGGCTGAGAGGGGACATGACGGTGTGCCCCTTGTCCCCAGGGGTGACAGGGTGGGCTGGGGTGGCCTCATCCTGTAGTGCCACCCACCACAGCAGTGGGTGCTTGGGGGACCGTGCTCCAAGCTCTGCAGCAATCAGCCCCGGTGTGAGAAGACAGTGACTGGCTAGGGCTTTGAGCTGCTGGCACCCAGTTGATGCGGCAGAGAGGGACGA
>NW_010310655.1:4717-4963 GCF_000700745.2 Antrostomus carolinensis
CTCTGCCATGAGCCGGGACACCTTCCACTAGACCAAGTTGCTCAACGCCTCACTGATGGAGATGGCAACCATGGCATGCCTCCAGCCAGTGTCCTCCCCACTTGAGCACCCAGACCCCACTATCCTGTGCTGTGGGGCTTGGAGGGGTCCTTGGTGTGGTGGTGAGCCCCACATGGGCATGACTCAGGCTGTTGGCCTGGGCGATGCGAGGCACGCTCCTGGTCTTGACTGGAGACACCCAGTTAA
>NW_010310655.1:5021-5671 GCF_000700745.2 Antrostomus carolinensis
GGCTGATCCGGCTGTGGCTTGGCTCCCTGCTCGGGGCTGTCATGCCGTGGGGCGGAAGAGCCACAGGGCCGCAGGAAAGGCAGCCGCGGGCGGGTGTGAGATAACACGCCCGGGTGGTTTTATCTCACATCCTCCCGTCCGGTGCTTTTCCTGCCGTGCTCCCCGCTTTGGCCCCAGCACCCGTTGTGTTCGACGTTAAGGTGTGACCCGTCCTAATGCTGTCAGGGATGGGTCCCCCACCTCCCTGGCAGCCAGGGTGCCCCAGATGCACAGCAGCGGCTTGCCCACCCTCCCAGCACCCATTTGGGTGCACCCTGGCCTCGCCACAGCGCAGTGTGTCCCTGCCTGGCATGGAGTGCGATGCTTGGGGAAGGGCTGTCTGTTCTGCCACCACAGCCCTCCATCCCTACGTGGCCTGGTGAGCTCCAGGCTGGAACCCAAGCCCGGCATTGATCCATGCTGCATCTGAAATCCTGCAGCAGCTGAAGCAAGCGGTTTTTAGTGTGAGGGCAGGGGGGTTTCTCTGCAGGCGAGCCAGCTCTGGCACTGGAGTGAGATGGGTTGTCTTCCTCTGCCAGTACCATGGTGGTTGGTGCAGGGACCTTGCCCCCGTCAGTGTTTTAATGGCAATGGCAGGCAGCCGGGTGGCG
>NW_010310655.1:5699-14428 GCF_000700745.2 Antrostomus carolinensis
CTGTAGTGGGGTTGCTGGGGTTGCATTGTGGTTCGGCTGTGATGAAGGGGACACAAAAGGTGATGGATGAGCAGGAGTGGGGTGCAGGGGGTGCAAGGATGCCTCTTGCTCTGCTGCAGTACCTTTGGGCAGGAGCAAGGGTCCCAGCAGAGCTTTCCGCATGTGGCCACATCCCTGCCTGGACATCCCAGCGAGCCAGGATGGAGGGATGGGGTAGCCGGGATGGAACGATGGGGTAGGTGAGGGGCCTCCTCCCAGTGCTGCCCTCCCCCAGCTGCTGCCGGGGTGGGGACGTGGGTTCGTGCTCCACTAAGCCCTGCAGCTTTTCTCCTCTAAAGCCTGATTACTCCGGCAGTGCCTGTGCGTGCGTGCATGTGTGCGTGCTCGGGAGGGGAGGAGGAGGAATTTCACAACAGCAAGTGTTTGCAGCCACACTGGGCCCACCTGCCCCAGAGCTGCCCCAAGGACAGCCAACCTCCGGGGAATGGCACCGAGAGGGTCACTTGCCATCGCTGCTGAGCCCCTGCCTCAGCTGGAGCAACTGGGCGCATGGTGGGCATGCAGGCAGGATGCACTGTGGCATGGCAGGAGGTCAGCACTGGGGCTTGGAGGTGGACACTGTGGTTCCCAGTGGGGTTTGAAGGTGGACGCTGCAGCTCCTCATGGGGCTTGGAAGGGGACACTGCAGCTTCCTGTGGGGTTTGGAGGTGGACATCATGACTGCCCATGGGGTTTGGAGGTGAATGCTGCAGGGGCTTGGAGGTGGGTGCTACAGCTCCTCATGGGACTTGGAGGTGGACACTGCAGCTCTTGGTGGGGTTTGGAGGTGGATGCTGTGGCTCCCTGTGGGGCTTGGAGGCAGATGCTGCAGCCCATGTGGCTTACTTCCCCTGCCCAGTGCTGGTGTGCAGTGCTGGCCCGAGGACAAAGGTCCAGGAGGAGGAGGAGGAGGAAGAGGATCAAGAGGGTAAAGGGTGCAGCCTAGGACTTGGAGGTGGACACTGCAGCTCTTGGTGGGGTTTGGAGGTGGATGCTGTGGCTCCCTGTGGGGCTTGGAGGCAGATGCTGCAGCCCATGTGGCTTACTTCCCCTGCCCAGTGCTGGTGTGCAGTGCTGGCCCGAGGACAAAGGTCCAGGAGGAGGAGGAGGAGGAAGAGGATCAAGAGGGTAAAGGGTGCAGCCTAGCCTGATCTGGGTGAGCAGCAGCATCTTGGGGGAGTGTGGGAGCTGGGGCACAGCCCTGCAACCTGCCCACCTGGCCGGTGGGACACAGGCAGCTGCAGGGTGGAGACCAGGTGCCCCTCTCATGAGCTCCAGCTGCTGGCTCAAGGGTGTCCTGTGGGCACCCACGGTCCCATCTGGTGTGAGGACCACACGCTGCTGGAGCTGAGCAGGAGATGGGTCCCACCCACGGTCCCATCTGGTGTGAGGACCACACACTGCTGGAGCGGAGCAGGAGATGGGTCCCGGAGCTGCAGTTCCTGGGGGCGGAGAGCCAGGCACAGAGATCCTTTAGGCATCAGAGTGCTATTGCCACCAGGCCAGGACTTCCCTGTCACCCCCATTTCTGTCTGGATGATGACCCTTTTAAAGAGCAGCGGAACGGATCTCCACTGGAGTCTGTTCCCTGGAGTTTCTTTGTTCGCGATGCTGAGACTTTCATGGCAGGGGGAGGAAGAGCCGCTTTGAAAAACCCATTGGCTCTTGCCAGCGCTCACTCTCTTTTCTTCTCTGCTTCCAGAGCCGCATGTTGTGTACCAGAGCCACAGAGTATGTCTTTGCACTGAGGTCGGACTGAAGTCCTCTGCAGCCAACGCTGGAGGAGGCGCCCTGTTGATGAGCATTCCTATCTGAGCTTTCTCTGGTGGCTGGCGGGCTGGTGCTACCTGAAGGGCTTTGGGGGTCTTGCGCTTTGGTGTTGGGGGTGGGGTTTTGGGTTTTTTTTTTTGGGGGGGGGGGGTTTTTTTTTTTAACTTTGGGTTTGGTTTTGTTGCTGTGCTCTGGGCACCATGTCAAATTCGGGCTCCCATCAAGACACTGGGAACAAGCCAGAGACGGAAAAAAATAACCAAGATGACTCTCAACCCCCTGTCAACTCCGAGAGGAGGAACAAAAGTGGAATAATAAGTGAACCTTTGAACAAAAGTCTTAAGAAGTCCCGTCCACTCTCCCACTATTCCACCTTTGGTAGCAGCAGCTCAGTAAGTGAACATTCAGAGAAAGGCAACCCCTTAGCTAATGGCAACGAAGCGACTGTGGATAAAAGTCATTCTACCTCAAAGCACAAAAACATCTCTAGTATGCTGAGCAAATTAGACCGGGTGTCAGAGATCTCCTCAGAAGGACAGACCGCCCTACAACAGTTTGCTCAGTCAACAGAAATGCTCAAAAGAGTGGTACAGGAGCATCTTCCTCTAGCAAGCGACCACGGGACTGGTATCTCTGACATGGAGGCTGTCTCAGCTGCAGAGACAATGAACGGCCCCTCTGATTTTCCTTACCTGGGGGCTTTTCCCATCAACCCAGGCCTTTTCATTATGACCCCTGCCGGCGTGTTTCTGGCAGAGAGCGCGCTCCATATGGCTGGCTTGGCAGAGTATCCCATGCAGAATGAATTGGCATCTGCCATCAATTCGGGGAAAAAGAAACGGAAAAGATGTGGCATGTGCCCGCCCTGCCGAAGACGGATAAACTGCGAGCAGTGCAGCAGTTGTAGGAATCGCAAAACTGGCCACCAGATTTGCAAATTCCGAAAATGTGAAGAACTCAAAAAGAAGCCTTCTGCAGCACTGGAGGTAACCAGTCCCTCTCAGGCACCCTAACCCCTCCTTGGGCTGCCTTCCTGGGTTTGGATCTTACCTTAGATAATGAAACACCTGGTACTTCTTACTTTTTTATTTTTCCCTTTTCCATTAACGGTTCTCACCATGAGACGTGTGCTCTGCCCAGTGTCCCCAGTCCGTACCCTCTCTTACTTAGTGGGGTTGATTGGCTTGGGGAGGAGGGCTGGGGTCTCTCCCTGGGGTCTCTGAGCACGTTGGGTTTCACTCTTCCCTTTGCCGGCACGGGCAGCAGCAAGTCTCTGCTTGAGTTTCAGTGCTGGCATCCCTTGTCCTGGGCGGTCTTGGGCTTCTAACCCAGTGATTGGGTCAGAGGATGGGGAGGCAGGAGGTGGCTTTTCAGGGCAGAGCTTGGAGATAAACGGTGACAGTGGAACCCATGGCCATGGTGCAGCTGGAGCCTGACCCTTAGCTCACCCTGCTCCGAGCAGCACAGTGGTGTCTGGTTTTGGGTGGTGAAGAGCCACAGTGTGCGCTGGGCAGCAGCATCTCCCATGCTGCAGCCATGCAGGGCCTTCTTGGGCCAGCACCAGTCAGGATGAGTCCATAAGGCACCAGCCGCGTTTCCCGGTGGCACTGAGCTGCAGTCCCTGTGGGCAATGCGCTGGCGACGGCTCCTGACTGAGCCAGGAGCACTGCTGCTCCTGCTGCAACTGCCGGCACGGGAATGCTCGGGTCACAGAATCACATAGAATCCCAGAATTGCCTGGATTGGAAAAGCCCATTAAAATAATCAAGTCCAATCATTAACCCAACACTGACAAGTCCCTGACTAAACCATGTTCCTCCGCACTATGTCTACACAACTCTTCAATCCCTCCAGGGATGGGGACTTCACCACTGCCCTGGGCAACCCCTGCCAATGCCTGAGAACCCTTTCAGCAAAGAAATTCTTCCTCACATTCAATCTCAACTGCCCTTGGCACAACTTGAGGCCATTTCCTCTTGTCCTGTCACTTGTTCCTTGGTTGAACACACCCACCCCCACCTCTCTGCACCCTCCTTTCAGGGAGCTGGAGAGAGCCAGAAGGTCTCCCCTCAGCCTCCTTTTCTCCAGGCTCAACAACCCCAGTTCCCTCAGCTGGGAACTCATCACACTTGTGCTCCAGCCCCTTCCCCAGCTCCGTTGCCCTTCTCTGGACATGCTCCAGCACCTCCATGTCCTTCTTGGAGTGAGGGGCCCAAAACTGAACCCAGCACTTGAGGTGTGGCCTCACCAGTGCCTGGTCCCCTGGTGTGAGACTCTGAGGTGGTACTCAGGCTGTCACTACCCACCATGGTCTACTAATGGGTGTTGCCCTTGGCCTTGGAGGAGGGCTGCTGCAAGCCACCGTTGGGTTGGGATGCCACCTTGAGAAATCCACCAGGGAGGTGCAATATTCACGTGGGGAGCGCAGGAAAAGTCTGGTGACTCAGGTTGTTGCATGCATCTAAAATTCAGCTGGGGCCATGGGCAGCTGCTGGTGGCGTGGCATGGTGTGGCACAGTGTGGTGTGGCATGGCGTGGATGACATCTGGGTGCTGTCAGCACTGGGATGCAGTGCAGGGGTGGTGCATGGGCAGAGCCTGCCTCTTGCTGCACACCCATGGGTGCTCTGAGCCAGGTCCTGTTGACTGGGTCCCCCACGTGTTGTGCTTAAGCTGGGTTTGATTTTTCCGGGAGCTGATCCCACCATGAACTGTGCTGGCATACTTCCGCCACTGAGTGCATCCCAGAGCCCACAGAGGCTAAAGAGTCACCTGGACGTCAGCTGGATCGAAGGCATTGCCCATTCTCTGGTCGTCCCAAAGAGACAACCCACCATTTTCTTAGCCATGTTCTACATTTTTCAATTAGCATCAGCTCTGAATGAATAGTGAAGGGGGGAAAAAAATCTATTTGGGCAGAGGGGATGGGGAGAGGGGGACTGTGTCTTTCAAAAACCGCTGTATTGCTAAATTATATTCTTGTTCTAATTTGCTGAGTCAGTGATCTGGAAAAAGGGAGAAAGGGAAAAAAAAAAAAAAGTTCATCTTTTCCAAAGAGTCCTAAAGCAGGTCAATAGACTCGGAGCTCTCAGCAGCCGGAGGAATCGCTCCCTTCTCCCTGCTGGGTCCAGGGATGATAAATAGCACTGGAAACCCATGAAACAGTCACCCCTTGATTGTTTTCCCCATTCTACAGCTGGCTGAGAATTTGGAGTCACTGAAATAGGGCTTGTCATGTGATAGAGTTGGGCCCCACCAAAGATGGGTCCCTGTCCCTCCTGGGCACAGCCATAGGTGTGTTGAGGCTGAAAAGAGATGTTGTGCTGGTAGGGATGGACACCTGGGCAGATGGAGGTTGCTCTAGGGCATCATCATCCCCTTTTCAGAGCAGATCCTTCCCTCTCTCAGGATATCCACTTGCACCGTGTTCTGGCTTAGGTAGGGCTGAACAAGATTGTGGCTGTATGTGACTGAGACAGGGACACTGGGACCCCGGCTGATGTCCCAGGGTCACCTGGCTCAATGACTGGGTTGTTAAACCTCACCTTTATGTCAACCAGCCTTGGTAATGTATTGTGTTGGGTCAACCCTAGGGCAACCACCGGCACCTGCCTTATGGTGGAGACCTGTTTGGAGGTGGTGATGACCAGGATGCAGAACTGCTGGTCCTGGTGGGGTGCCATCACACCGTAGTGCTTGATACCAGGACAGGAAGGACCATTCAATGACCCTTTATGTGCGGCTGAAAAATTCATAGGGCTTTGTGAAGCATCGTCCCCATCTGTGGGGAGCTGTGCCATTGCCTGGGAGAAGAGCAGCTGGTGCTGACTCTGGTCTGCCAGCCTGGTGCGTCCAGAGGAGTGTCCTCAGAGAGCTCGGACAGGGGCCACAGCTGTGATTAAGTGTTGATCTAAAATCAAGCAGTGAAAAAAAATAGAATTAAACCTTTATAGTGGCATAAAAAAATGGGCTAAATCCCTCTGCCACTGTTAAGCTTTATTTGTATATCTACCGAGCCTGAATGGCTGGTCGTTGCTGGTGTCCTGGTGCAATGGTAGCTGGTGGAGGCTCTAAGACTGTTGAGGCAGGTCAGATGCTCGGAGCAGGCAGCAGCGTGTCCCTGCACCAACCAGGCTCCTCTGGGCTCTGCCAGCCCAAGCAGCCCCAGCTAATGCCATGGGGCTAGGGGCCAGCCCTGGACAGGCTACCCTGGGCTTATCTCCAGAGCTGTAGGTCACACGAAGGCCATGAATAGTCGGGATTTGACTCAACAGAGCTGTCCTCCATCTGGACAAGCTTTGGTGAAGTGCCTTGGTGCCCCAGCTAGCGCTGGTGTAAGGGTTACTGCCACCCTCATGAGAGTTTCATGGAGAGAGACTTTTCACCAAGGCTTGTTGTTACAGGACAAGGGGCAATGGTTTTAAACCGGAAAAGGGCAGAGTTGGGTTGTTGGACATAAAGAAGAAATGTTTTATGATGAGGGTGGTGAGACACTGAACTGGTCACCCAGAGAAGTTGTGGATGCCTCATCATTGAAAGGGTTCAAGGTCAGGTTGTGTGGGGCTTTGAGGAACCTGATCTAGTGAAAGATGTCCCTGCACATGACAGGGGGGTTGGACTGGGAGATCTGTGAAAGTCCCTTCCAACAGAAATGATTGTGTGATTCTATGATGGTGGGGATGAGGAGGGATCTAATCCTGGGCGTCCATATTAGAGTTGGTTGTCCATCTTCCTTTAATAATGAAGGAGCAGAGGTGTTTAAAGTGATTTGTATCATACACCTCCTTCCAGACCCATTAGGAGCCCCCTCTCCCCTTGTTCCTCACTCCTGGGATGATGTATCTGAGTAGGTGGCCCTTGCTGGCAGGTCTGCCATGCTCTGCCCCACCACTTCTGCATCCGGCGCCTTGGGTGGGATCCAGCATGGGCAGTGTGTGGTGCCCCAGCCCTGTGCATCATTGACCAGAGGCACTTGTGTCTTCCTCAGATGCCTGATTATATATTGCGGAGACCTTTGGGGAGGTGGTGATACCTTCAGCGCTCTGTTCACTGATTGCCCCAGCTCAGTTTGCCCCAAGGACCAGATGTGGGCCAAGAGCAGAAGGTGCAGTCTGTCATCAGCCTAGCTGGGCACCATCATCTCTTGCCCATTCTCATCCTTTGCCCCCCCTCCCTTTGCCCAAGCCCCATGTTTGGGTTGTGGTGCCTGTAGAAGTGAGCCCGTTGGGAGCTCTGCCTCAGGGGTGGGGGACATGCTGCCCTGGTTATTCATTGAGGCTTGGTGGGTGTCTTGATCCAAGAGAAGGACCTGATGAGAGCCAGCTGGCTCCTGCATGGGGTTAGGGACCTGAATGTGGCATGGTTTTGACTCTTGGTACAACATATGAGGTGCCTTAGCCCTGCACAGGGTCTCAATGCTGGGAGCTGGTGCTGGGGCTGGCTGTCCCTACCACCACCCGATGGTAGCCAAGCCTGCTGCCTGTCGCTGCAGCCTGTGTCTTGTTTCGCATTGGTGTCCCTTGCTTGTTTGGAGATGAACTGAAGTGTCCTCTGAAGCACATCCTCTTGGTGACTCTGTGGCCCTATCTGCTTGGCTAGCATGGCTTGGCCTTGCCTGGGGGCTCTTGGCGTTGAGAGATGTTGTGGTCCTTGCATACTCCACCCATGGTCTCATGAAAGTTGCATGGGCTTCCCACCTCATACAGATGGGAAATGTCCCAGGTTCTCCTTCCTGGAGAACCATTGCCCCACACCACCTTTCCTGGAGGTGGCTTCAAAGAGGTCTCGTCTGTTGTTGGGCGCTTTGTTGGGTGTGGGATTGAGCCTGGTGGGACTCATCCCTCTTCTTCTGTGAGATGCCAAGAGGTCTCCGGTGGTGCCCAGGGCTGCTCTGTTGGGGACAGAGTTGTTTATCATGGCTGGGTGGCAGCAGGGTGATGTCTCCTGTGTCCCAAGCAGCTCCCAGGTCTGGTGGCCCCAAGCCCGGCCATCTTACTCCCTGCCTCAGTTTCCCCCCAAATGCCCTTCTAAACCCATCTGATGGCTGGGCTCCTGTTGACTGGGTGTCTGTCTGTCTGTGGCAGGGGAGGCGGGGGCTGACAGCGAGGGGACCACTGTGCCGGGCCATGCAGGCTCACTGCGGCCCGGCCATTGTGCTTGCTATCGGCCAGAGGGGAAGTCGGGGGCTGTGTCATTGTGCCGGTCGTGTTGTGGGGACACGGGAACAATGGCCAAGCTGCTGTGCCGGGTGGCCTGATAGGGAGGGGGGCCAGTGGTGGGGGGAACCCCGTCTCCCTCTGGCCGGCATCCTGGCATTTGCCAGCTGGCTGGAAACCTTGGGATGCACGGCCGAGTCCAGGGGATGGAGCCTGGGCTGGATCCATCCTAAGGCTGGTGACTGGGATACCAGAATGGGGACGGGGATGGGGATGGGGGTGGTCATGGGTGCACAACCCTGGTGCCGCGCGGTTGTGCCGGACCCGACCTAACGCCTTGTTCCCTCTTCTCTGTCCCCCTCCCTGTCTCTCTTCCTTTCCAGAAGGTGATGCTTCCTACAGGAGCCGCGTTCAGATGGTTCCAGTAGGAATGGGAATCCCAAAGCTCTGTCATCCAAGTGCAATGTCACTGCTTGCTTGTGTTGTCTCAGGCAAGGGATTTTTGGCTGAAATGAATGGATGCACCTGTGTCTCTTTAGAACCAAAAATATTTTCTCGCAAATCTCATTCCTGTTTTTATATTTTTTTTGCGTTTGTTTTAACATCTTTGAGTCCTAGTCAGACATTTAACTGCTTTTCAAATAAAAATAATTAAAAGAAAAAAACAATGGATCTGTAAAGTACCAAGACTTAATAGACAGAGTATGGACAATCAGTTTCTTTCTGTGTTTTGGTGTTGATGTTGTTTATGTGTGAAAGATGCAGT